>NC_084625.1:23182480-23267480 GCF_033978795.1 Nerophis ophidion | reverse complement strand
GTAATACAGATAAAGGCTTCACGTTCATCAAACTGATGTGACTAAACTGAGGGGGCGGAGCTTCAGGACTCACAGGAAGGAGAGGCTGGGTCTCCTCTTTGACCACTTTGGGTGCTGCTCTCGCCTGGCAAGCAGGTGCCACAAACACAGGTCAAAAGGGCAAAGATCAGCAAGGGGTTGAGTCGGTATTTTGAAAGGAGAATTCAATGATGGCCATCAGCAAAAATGGCAGACGTTTTGGATGAAAACTGTGATGGTGGACGTGAGTGAGACCTTCCCGGAAGAGTTTGACATTTTTCTCGCTTTCCCGCTGCACGTTAGCGCCTTGGCTCCGTTTGGGAACATAAACTGCAAAAAGCAAGCCGCACTGAATGCATTAACAATGGCGGTAAGAGGGAGGAGACTGTGGGCAGCAGGAAAGACAGGGCTGGGGATTGTAATACTGCAGTAACCAGAGCTAAGACACAACGACAGCTAACGTTAGCATGTGTGCTTATTTTGGCAATTTTTATCCAAGAAGAGAATACGGGCCACAAAGTGGAGACTGGAGTATAATAGTGCAGCATCTACCTGCTAAGACACTGCAACATCTTATATCGGGTGTTTCATTTTGTACATTCCCAGCCACGCATTAGAAGACTAGATTAATCCGAGAAGACACTGTGGGCAACAAGAAAGGGGCTCAGGAGAGTAATACGCCAGCACCTACTGTTATGACACAGCAACAGCTTACTTTGGGTGTTTATTTTTGTACATACACAGCCATGTACGAGAAAACTGTTATCAAAGAGGAGATTATGGGCATCAAGAAAGTGGAGACTGGAGTGTAATAGCGCATGCGCATCAAGGTTAACACAGCGACAGCTAACGTTGAGTTCTTTTTGTACATTCACAGTAGGGCTGGGCAATATAATATATAAGATATATCGCGGGTTTGTGCGATATAGAAAATGACTATATCGTAATATTAGAGTATACGTTCTCTCGCAGTTGCTTTTAGCTGCGGGCATTCAGGCTCTTCTCACTCTTTCCTGCCTCTCCTCACAGACAAACAGGCGCATGTCATATGTCACATGCGTGTCCGGCCTCGCAGGGCAGAGAGGTAGCATGCTGGGCTACGTTAGCTGCTAATGTAGCCGTACGAGAGAAAGAAGGTGCGGATCTGGTAACAAATGAAGGAAGACTTAATTCCCAATAAAAACAGCAAGGTTTCCATCGTCTGGCGGTGGTTTGGCTTCAAGCGGGAAGATGTCGAACAGACAACCGTAATTTGTTAAGTGTGGGGCAAAAGCGTTGCTATAAAAAGTAGCATTACTGCTAATATGTAGCATCATTTGAAAAGTCACTCGCTAGAGAATGAACAGAATTTCATAACCTTAGTAACTAACATACCACATAGTGAAGGATGAATACTATTTGATTTCCTATTATGCAGCTCATTTTTATTTCACACTTAAAATGTCTCTGACAATCTTGCACTTTCTGTTTTGAAATGACATGAATGTTTGTGCCACTGCTTAATATCTGTTTAATAAATACAGTTTTGGTCAATTGACTTAGTTGTGATTTCCCTCTCTGCATGAAAGTTTAATAGTAGCATATATTAATGCAGTATGAAGAAGAATGTTTTAATGTAGAGAGATAGAATCATCATACTGCTGTGATTATATGTATCAAGTGTTCGTTCAAGGCCAGGGCAAAATATTGTAGTATATATCGTATATCGCGATATGTCCTAAAAATATCGTGATATTAAAAAAAGGCAATATCGCCCAGCCCTAATTCACAGCCATGTATAGAAGTCAGATTTTATCCAAAAAGGAGACTGTGGAACCTGGAGTGTAATATTCCAGTATCTGCTGTTAAGACACAGCAACGGCTGATATCGGTTTTTTATTTCAGTACATTCACAGCCATGCAATAAACCCATTTTATCCAAGAGGAGACTGCAGGCTGCGAGAAAAACGAAGAGGAAAGTGGAGACAAACAAAAAAAAAAGCCTTGGCTAAGACACAGCTCCAGCTAACATTAGCATGTGTATTTGCTCTTGTGCACCTGTCTTTACCATACCGTCAACTTAGGGCTGCTACTGCAGCCAAGTGGAGACTGTGGATCAGCAGTTATTTCGGCCAGTTTACTGCCTGAAACGTTACATTGGCAACGGCCATTTACGGATCTGCTGGAGCGATGAGTAGTGGTGAAGTACTTAGCAGTGATAAAAGGAGCATTGGATCAAATTTGACAGCAAACTGTCAGCTTAGCATTGGCTAAGCGAGGAGCTGGGGAGCTAAAAGTGTCAAACTATTCCCTGAAAGTGTGTGAAGATGAAGCTGATGGCGGCATGACGTCATGCATGTCATGAACGTGCACATGACGTCAACTCGGATGCTGCAAAGACAAATCCCCGTTTGATGGCGAGAAAACAGACAGTGAAGCTGCTTTGATGGAAGAAATGTTAGCGTGTTCTCCGGCGTGCGGCGACAGGACAGCAGCTGCCACTTCATGGAGGTTGTTAGCGAGCCCATGCAGGTGTTAACAAAACAAGAGGGGAGAAAAAAGCCACAGATAAGAGACAAAAATTGGGTGGATACCTGAGTGGCTCATAGCTTCCTCCATCTTTACCTCCTGATCAGGAAAATAAAAGCAGTCCATTGTTAATGCTTGGATTCACGGAGAACGTGGGAGGGAAACAAAATCAATAGAATCTTTCACACTGGAGATCTTCATGCACCTTGGAGAGATGTCGCACAGGCAACAGGTGTGTGTGTGTGTGTGTGTGTGTGTGTGTGAGAGAGAGAGAGAGAGGCTGTTTTTTTTTCCTGCTTATCATTGATTGATTGAAACTTTTATTTGTAGATTGCACAGTACAGTACATATTCCGTACAATTGACCACTAAATGGTAACACCCCAATACGTTTTTCAACTTGTTTAAGTCGGGGTCCACGTTAATCAGTTCATAGTAAATAGCAAACTAATTGTATTCTAAGGCTGTCAAAACTAACACAGATTAAAAGCCTACTGAAATGAGATTTTCTTATTCAAACGGGGATAGCAGGTCCCCCGCAACCCCAAAAGGGACAAGCGGTAGAAAATAGATGGATGGGTCTTAAAGCACAGGTCAAAATTGGCAACCATAAATCATGAAGCATTTAATACAATGTCAATAAAGATTTCTATTCTAACCTTAAACTTGATTATGGCAGGCTTGATCTAATACTGTGTGTAAAATCATTGTAAACTGTTATTTGAGTGCAATAAGAAAAGACAATGTGTTTAAAGGCCTACTGAAATGAGATTTTCTTATTTAAACGGGGATAGCAGGTCCATTCTATGTGTCATACTCGATCATTTCGCGATATTGCCCTATTTTTGCTGAAAGGATTTAGTAGAGAACATCCACGATAAAGTTCGCAACTTTTGGTGCTGATGAAAAAGCCTTGCCTGTACAGGAAGTAGCAGACAATGTGCGCGTGACGTCACGGTTTGTGGAGCTCCTCACATCTGAACATTGTTTACAATCATGGCCACCAGCAGCGAGAGCGATTCGGGCCGAGAAAGCGACGATTTCCCCATTAATTTAAGCGAGGATGAAAGAGTGAGAGTGAAGGACTAGGAAAAAAATATAAAAAAGACTATACAGTGGGAGTGATTCAGATGTTATTAGACAAATTTACAAGGATAATTATGGAAAATCCCTTTTCTGCTTATTGTGTTACTAGTGTTTTTGTGAGATTATATGGTCGTACCTTACAACCTGAAGGTCGGCCCCGTACCTTTCTTCAGCACCAGTCGACGGGTGGTGGCGATGCCCATCTCTGCCCTTCGCAAGGTACCCTCTTCAAAACACTATCTTTCGAAATGATCGCTGCATAAAACTCTGTACTTTGTGTGTGGGGTCCAATTCAACCGTGTTCGCTCGACCGCTCTGTTCCCTAGTAAAGTTTCACCGTCATCTTTCGGGAATGTAAACAATGAAACACCGGCTGTGTTTGTGTTGTTAAAGGCGGCCGCAACACACCGCTTCCCACCTACAGCTTTCTTCTTTGACGTCTCCATTATTCATGGCACAAATTGCAAAAGATTCAGCAACGCAGATGTCCATAATACCGTTGAATTATGCGATGAAAAGAGACGACTTATAGCTTTGAACGGTGCTGGAACAAAATGTCCTCTACAATGCCTGACGTCACGCGCACGCGTTATCATACCGCAACATTTCAGCATACTTCCGCGCAAAATTTAAAATTGCAATTTAGTAAACTAAAGCGGCCGTATTGGCATGTGTTGCAATGTTAATATTTGATCATTGATATATAAACTATCAGACTGTGTGGTCGGTAGTAGTGGGTTTCAGTAGGCCTAGCATCACGGAGTTTGTCGGAGTAGTGTTGCCGTGGTGACAGGCTGCGGAAACAAAGAAGTCAACTAACATTGGCTCTCTATGGGTAATTGAAGTTTAAAAAAACAACAACATCAAGTTTGAAGCAGATTTCCTTTCCAGCTTTGAAGTAGAAGTCTTTATGTAGCTCTATGCTGTTGTGTCGGCTTTTTCCAGTTGGCTAATTATTTTCTTTTGGAGCCCCGGTGTCTTTGTGCGGTCACATGTGAAATGTTATATTGTGCTATGATTACTGGAACTATCAGGTGTGCTATTAAGATGTTCTGCTATTATAATCTTGCAGTCTATTGTGTATATCATGAATTGTTTGCTAGTGCACTGACTTTGTGCTGCTGACCAGTGGGATTTATTAAATTAGTACGAGTACAAGTTTTATAGGACAACCTTTCTACTTAATGGGAAGTGCAATTTGTGTTGTCCAAATAAACATTCACCCACTCCACATAGTTACTGTAAATACACGTATTCAGCTATTGGGTCCATCACTAGGCTAATGATAACAGAGTGTAAGTCAAAGAATAAACCATCATATATCAGAACAGGCGTTGCAAGCAATTAATTATGATTAATGGCAAGTAATACAAGCAAGTAATACATGCAAGCAAGTATAAACTTGCTTGCATGTATTGAATTAACCTAAAAATCTCAAACAAATTAAAAAAAGACCCTGATACATAGTAACAAATACAATTGTATTGTTAGAATTGACAAAAGATAAATTAGCCAAATAAACAGTGTCATAAATCTGTGTATATTATATATATATATATATATATATATATATATATATATATATATATATATATATATATATATATATATATATATGATTAAGGCAATATTTTTTGTGATGAATCGCACAAATTCACTTTTTTGTAGGTTTAATACTAATTTTTTTTGTTAACACCAAGCTAGCGTGGGTGTTTTGTTCAGATAGCTTAGTATAATGTTTTTTTTAGCATATTTAATGTACAAAGTGTTTCAATGTGCCCCCCCCACCCCAGCATCCTTCTATTTGACTGAATGCGGCCCTCGCTGGAAAAAGTTTGGACAGCTATTTTAGATATAACTTGTCTCTTGAGCCTCTTTGCTAATGCAAACATAAACACCAAAATTATCGATTGAACATGAATTGTATTGATTTGTAATCTAAATTGATTAAAAATGTTCATTGTTTGACAGCATTATTCTATTCAAAACTTCTGAACTTCCCAGAGGTACATACAAGACCAGTGGTTCTCAAATGGGGGTACGCGAAGGTATGCCAAGGGGTACGTGAGATTTTTTTTTAAATATTCTAAAAATAGCAACAATTCAAAAATCCTTTATAAATATATTTATTGAATAATACTTCAACAAAATATTAATGTAAGTTCATATACAGTGAAAATAAATGCAACAATGCAATATTCAGTGTGGACATGTTCCATAAATATTGCTCTTAAATATTAATTTTTTTGTGAAGAAATGTTTAGAATTAAGTTCATAAATCCAGATGGATCTCTATTACAATCCCCAAAGAGGGCACTTTAAGTTGATGATTACTTCTATGTGTAGAAATCTTTATTTATAATTGAAACACTTGTTTATTTTTCAACAAGTTTTTAGTTATTTTTATATCTTTTTTCCCCCAAATAGTTCAAGAAAGACCACTACAAATGAGCAATATTTTGCACTATTATACAATTTAATAAATCAGAAACTGATGACATAGTGCTGTATTTTACTTCTTTATCTCTTTTTTTTCAACCAAAAATGCTTTGCTCTGATTAGGGGGTACTTGGGATTTTATTATTTTCTTTTTGTCATGAAAAAGTTTTTGGGGTTGGTGCACTAATTGTAAGTGTATCTTGTGTTTTTTATGTTGATTTAATAAAAAAAAAAAAATTCTTCTACGGCCCAGTACCAATCGAGCCGCGGCCCGTCGTTGGGGACCACTGTACTAGACCACATCCTGCATGTATTCAGTCAAACAGTAGGGGGCGCCACTAGCAGCCCTATGATTGAAATACTGCAGTGACTACAAAGATAGGCACACAGTAATTAGATGGGGTAGCTTCCAGGAGGACAGAAGGAGTGGAGGTGTGCGTGTGCGTGTGTGTGCGTGCGTGTGTGTGTGTGTTTGTGTGTACAGGAAATGAAACATCCAGTAGAAGAGAGTGCCGACTCCACCTGAGAGAGAGTGGATCATTCCCAAACACATGCAGCATGCAGAATTGTGCAACACACACACACACACACACAAGAGTACCAAGAACCCATCAGCTCCAGTCTGTGTGGGGAAGTTTGAGTCATGTCGTCATGGCAACCACCCGAGTGTGAAGGGCTTACCTGCATCCAAGCCTTTGGGTCGAGGGTTACACTGCTTGTAACCCTGGCAACTCCTCATCTCCATCAGCTGAGCGTGGAGGGAGTTGAGCACGTCTCGGTCCACCTCGTACACGGCGTTGGTCAGCTGTGACACGGGCGTTCTTTAAGAGGAGGGCGTGGAGAGAGATGTGCTACGCGGCCTAAGCGGTGGCGCACGCACCTGGTAGGGGTCACTGTTGAGGTCAAAGTACTCCAGGAAGCCGGTGGAGAACTCGCAGAAAAGCGTGTTGTGGGTCTCGTTAATGGTCCTCAGGCACCAGTAGGTGTTGTTGTTGGAGCTGGTGCACGCGCAGAAGCCACCCACTGCAGGGGGGGACACACGTCAGTGACTGGAGCATTGATCCCGATATAAGACGGCCATGACGATAAGACGACTACTCTTGTTTTGGAAAAGAAAGGCTGCACTTAGCATTGGGAGTGTGTTCACATGAAAACATTATGCCCAAAATGAGTTTGCAGTGATGCACCCTAAGAGTCGCTATCTTGGTTACATAATTTGATCCAATTCTCAATTAAATTCCGATGTCATGAAAAATGGCTCGAACAGATTAACACTTATAATTGCACTAATATATGACAAACAAGACACTTTTTAGATCAGTGTTTCTTAACCCCCCAAAAATACAGTATATCTCAGCTGTGGTCCGTATGGGCCACAGCAGTACTCAGTTGAAATACACTTTTCCACCACTTGTGGCAGTAATGACAACCTCAAACAAACAGAAGAAGTCTGGAGCTATAGTCACAGAGAAGTTTAGTTGGAAAAATTATGACTAAAGTGGTAAAGATGTATTTTAACTTGTAATTCAATTTTATTGACAGTTAAGTTTAGAAATATACTATCAATTTTGTTTATTTTAGCAGACTAACTGTATGTAAATGTATTTTTTGTCAGTCATTTGAGTTCCTTCTTATGCATTATATTTGATTAGTACTTTTTTTTCTTATCAGCCTAACCTAACCCCAGGGTTTATGTGTTAAATAATAATCATTGGGATGAAAACATGGTTTCAGATTATTTCACAAGTTTGTAAACTGTCAGTAGGTTAAATATAATTGTTGAATATGATTAAAACCAAGAGTAGTAATATTATTAATTTAATGTTAATATTTGAGTGGACCTCGGGCCCTTCTGTAGTGGAAAAGTTGGAATCTAAGGTCAAAAAGGTTAAGAACCCCTGGTTTAGACAATATATACAGATTTGAAATTAACCATTTGATCAACTGTAAGACAGTATCTTTTTGTTTATAGGCTAGAATGTCATATTTGCATCTATTTTCTGTATTTGGATGAAAAAAAAGCGGCTACAAAACAGCTTGGTGCTGCATAATTATGCTATTTGTGCAGGAAAACAGCAACTATTCAACATTTTTGGGATTTCAATAATCATAATTGACACTAATGTGACACTTTTTGGATTTAAACACTTCAAGCCACAAAGCATCTAACATGAAATAAGGACATTCATTTCACTGTGTTTACATAGACATATTTGTAAAATGTTTTTTTGTTGGTGTGTGTTTGTGTTGAACACTGGGTGTGTCTTTTGGTGCTATTCTCGGTTTTAGGGTCAATTAATGCACTTTAAAAATGTGATAAAGACCTGTTGGCCGAAACAGGTTGGGGCCAATTTAAAAGTCCATTAAAAACATTTTAACTGATGAAAAAAGTGCCTTTTTTTTTTTTATGCAGTTTTGTTGAACAAAACGTGTGTGCAGTGATGCACCCTGACCTCCATCAACAGTCGCCATCTTGGCTACATGGCGGAAAGGGAGGCACTAACTCAAGTGGGTGCAATTTAACAATTAACACGCATTTACACTGCAGGGGTGTCCCAATACAACTTTTTTTTACTACAGATACGATAACAATTTTGGATTACCTTATTAATATATTCATCCGGTATAACAGCAGGAATCATATTGTGCAGAGTTGTAATATTTTGTAATTTGGGGTGTTACACAATGTTTGATCACACAAATTTAGTCAAACAAAGAACAATGCTTAATATTAAAAAGCCTTACCTTAAGGCATGGGTGTCAAACTCCGGCCCGCGGGCCAAATTTGGCCCGCCATGTAATTTAATTTGGCCCTGGAGGCAATATCAAATTAACATTAGAGCTGACCCGCCGGTATTATACAGAGGCGGTGCCGCTGTAACACCGCATTCACCACTTATGCTCATACTTGCCAACCCTCCCGATTTTCCCGGGAGACTCCCGAAGTTCAGTGCCCCTCACGAAAATCTCCCTGGGCAACCATTCTCGTGAATAGCTCCCAATTTCCACCCGGACAACAATATTGGGGGCCGTGCCTTAAAGGCAATCCCTTTAACGTTCTCTACAACTTGTCGTCACGTCCGCTTATCCTCCATACAAACAGCGTGCCGGCCAAGCCTCATGATATAAGCAGCTTGTACACACTCATAAGTGAATGCAAAGCATACTTAGTCAACAGCCATACAGGTCACACAGAGGGTGGCCGTATAAACAACTTTAACACTACTAAAAATATGCACCGCACTGTGAACCCACACCAAACAAGAATGACAAACACATTTCGGGAAAACATCCGCACCGTAACACAACAGAACAAATACCCAGAATCCCTTGCAACACTAACTCTTCCGGGACGCTACCACCTAAAAGGTTAATTTGTTCAACCTTGGCCCGCGGCTTTGTTCAGTTTTAAATTTTGGCCCTCTCTGTATTTCAGTTTGACACCCCTGCCTTAAGGCAAACTGTGGTACGTGTACTACAAGTGTAACGCCAAAGAATCACTAGATTAAATCAGAGTGTTCTATTTTCCTATATATTCAAATACAGTGTAACTTTTCAAACTGTGTGTAATGTTACAGTGGCCAAATGATTAATTATACTTGTTAAAAAAAACCTCTGCCTTGTTATTATTGTATTTTAATGTTGGTCATTATGATGGTTCTTGGAAAGCGAAGTGTTTTCTGAGGTGGTATTTAGTAAAAAAAAGTTTAAAAATCACTGCCTTGAAAAACAATAACCTTATGACAGATTTATGCTTCAGAATTGGAATGTTAATTTGTGTTTTGGCAGCACCAAGTGGTCCTAATAATTCATTACATAAAGGACATGACGGAGTACGTTGGATGATGCGGACATGTTCGCTTCTGAATACTTTCTAAGACACTTTTCTGGCTTGGAGACTTTGTATTTGTAGGTAATATACACCTAAAATTATTTTATACTTGTTTAGGTTAACAAATATTCTGCTTTAGACTGCAATATTGTTCAATTAAGGACACTTATTACATATGCCTAGCTTGTGTGCTTAGCTGTCGGTTAAAGTACCAATGATTGTCACACACATACTAGATGTGGCAAAATTATTCTCTGCATTTGACCCATCACCCTTGATCACCTCTGGGAGGTGAGTGGAGCAGTGGGCAGCAGCGGTGCCGCGCCCGGAAATCATTTTTGGTGATTTAACCCCCAATTCCAACCCTTAATGCTGAGTGCAAGCAGGGAAGTAACGGGTCCCATTGTTATAGTATTTGGTATGACTCGGCCGGGGTTTGAACTCACGTCCTACCGATCTCAGGGCGGACGCTCTAACCGCTAGGCCACTGAGTAGTAACCAACAATGTTTACCTTTTTTAAATAATTTCACTAAAATACAAGAAAAGACCAAACTTGTGTGCTTATTGGACAACATTTAGATGTCCAACTTTGCACAAGTAAAATGCACGCAGGTCTGCTTGTATCAGACACTTTAGATCCAAGTCCATGCTTTTTTTTTTTTTTACATTGATATATGATATAAGATCGGAACACCCCTAGTATACTATATATACACGGCTGACTGTTGTCTAGGAACAACAGCGTCTTATATTGTGGTTAATAGAGTAAATACATACAAGACCAGAAGGGTGCAGTCTGCCAATGGTCGTCGTTATGCGCAAAGCATGTGAGGCCCGGCAGGCTGCAGTCGTCTCCTTTCCTCAGCCGCTTTTTCACCTTCCTTTCCTTCTTCTTCCTGCGGATCTCGTTGTACAACTGCGCCTTCCCGTCCAGCTCGTGCGCGGCCTCCCTGTGCAAAAATTTTTTAAATATTTAAAGATGATGTCAGCTCAGCCTCGACATGGTGGGCCAAGCGTAGCATGGTGTGTTTAAGCGCACGCCACAGGAACTGTCCTCCTCAATCCTATCATACACAACAGCTGCTTTGTGTTGCTGCACACTCTGCCCAGTGTCTCTGCTACAAGTGCATGATGGATTTTGGTCTGTGCTGATGAGTCATCCCCTTTTTGCATGCGACCTGATCACTTCCAGACACACTGCAGGTCCTCGCCCATTAATCTGCTGTGTCATTTCCATTCCCAACAGTCTCCATGACAGTTGGATCCAAACCCGCCACTCAAGACCATGAGACAGTGTACAGTCAAACTCAATAGCACTACAGCCGCAATTCATGTGTACTTTTGCCAACGTGACCAAAAAAAAAAGAAAGATTTTGGGGGATTTTATTAGTTTCCTTCTCACGTTCCGTCGCAAGGGGCCACATGTTATTTCTTTCCTAATTTATCCTTTGCCCCAATAAATGTTTCTGGTTATGAAGACATCTGTTTTTGCTGCAAATAAGAAGTCATAAGTAGCTGCACCACGCTGAATGGATGTGCAGAGACATGATTGTTCATGGAACAGAGAGGAGGAGGAACTCACTTGAATGGATGGAGTTGATCATTCCTGTTCTTCAGCCTCTCGGCCTTGTTTCTGTCTCCTTTGTTGTAATAACTGCTGGTACAAACACATATTATTATAATTACTATTATGTCAGTAAATTATATTTGTGGGTTGAGTTTAAAAAGTTTGGGAAGACATGCGCGTGGTTAGATCAGGAGATTATTGTAAATAACATTTTATTGATCCCTGGAGAAATGAGGGTTCCAACAGCAGCAACATGGTACGCAGTACACAAGGCAGTAGTAGTAATAGCTGCACAGAACACACCCAAGTAAAACAGGTAGGAAAACAATAGAACAATACTTTTTTTACTCCAGTGTTTAGATATTTATTTTTAATGCTTTTAATGTGAATTTCCTTACTTATTATTTTATTACTCATTTATATGTATTATTATTTTTTCATTGTTTCCGCACGTATCAATATGTCAAATTTAAGACTTCAAAACCATCCATCCATCCATCTTCTACTGCTTGTCTCTCTTGGGGTCGCGGGGTGGCTGGAGTCTATCCCAGCTGCACTCGGGCACCCTGAACAAGTCGCCACTAAGGCTGCACGATTAATCGAGACCAAATAAACTTTGAGGTTTTAATTAGAGTGATAATTAACCGCAATAGGCTGAGATTTCACTGGCATTTGAGTGACAGACATGTTCGTCAATCAGAGGTGTTGAGCCTCGCCTTTGTTTGTCTCTCGCTTCAAACAGGAAAAAAGAGGGTCTCACTCTTTGCATCGCTCTAAGCACCTGAGCGCGTTTATTTAACCGTACACAGTGAGCGCTTTCTTCAATCATTCACAATCTTTGTCTTGGTAAGCAGAGCGCAGGGCACCAGCTTTAAAAACACAGGAAGCACATACAAAGAGCCTCGCTAACTGCGACTCACCAAAGTAACACAAGTTAGGAGGAAAAAATATAATTACAGAGCCAAATGTCCCGCTTCTAATTGGATGGGCAATATATGCCCAATAACAAAAGATTGAGAGAGAATGCTGAGATCAGTGACAGCAACCTACAAAAATACAACATCCAACCTCGTTTTTCCAACTGGGAAAAATGCACTTTAATTTCTTCTGTTAAATTTTTGCTTACGAAAATGAGAATCCATTTTACATATTTTAAAATTTATATGGTTAACTAGAAGGTATTTCCCCCCTTCCAATTACAGTACAATGGTAAACAATTGTAGAATTATGAGAACATTTATTTTATGTACTTTAAATAGTTAATCAGTTTCATTTGTTTTGATCTGTTATTTCTTCAGTTTAAGAGCAGGATGTAGACCAGGGGTCTCAAACACGCGGGCCGCGGGCCACAATTGGCGCCACACTGTTAACCTACACCAAACAAGAATGACAAACACATTTTGGGAGAACATCCGCACCGTAAGACAACATAAACACAACAGAACAAAAACCCAGAATCCCATGCAGCCCTAACTCTTCCGGGCCACAATATACACCCCCCCCAACCCTGCCCCCTATTGTAGCCCGGAAAAGTTAGGGCTGCATTGCTTTCTGGGTATTTGTTCTGTTGTGTTTATGTTGTGTTACGGTGCGGATGTTCTCCCAAAATGTGTTTGTCAATCTTGTTTGGTGGGTGTTCACACTGTGGGGTATATTTGTAACAGTGATAAAGTTGTTTATACGGCCACCCTCAGTGTGACCTGAATGGCTGTTGATCAAGCATGTCTTGCAGTCACTTCCATGGGTCTGCAGAAACCTCTTACAATATGTGACTAGGCCAGCACACTGTTTGTATGGTGGAAAAGCGGACGAGACAGCAGGTTGTAGAGGACTCTAAAGGCAGTGCCATCACGGCACGCCCTTAATAGTGTTGTCCGGTTGAAAACCTGGAGAATGATTGCCCCGAGAGATTATTGGGAGGGGCACTGAAATTCGGGTGTTTCCTGGAAATATTGCGAGAGTTGGCAAGTATCTTGCTAGGGCGAGAGAGCCATTCAAAGAAGGTGAATTCATTAAAAACTGCATAATAGATTTTTTAAAGAAATCTTTTGTTGCGGTCCAGCCTCACCCAGTTTCTGCATCCAATGGCCCCCAGGTAAATTGAGTTTGAGACCCCTGATGTAGACAAAAGTTCTGAGCCAGATATTTTTTTAAAGTAATTTTACTGCATATTGTTCTAATGTGTGTCACCGAGAGACAAGAATGTGTTGATGGACAGTCTAAAAGTGACTTGTCTTGCTTCACTTGTTTTCACATTTTTATATACTTTTATGCATTTTTATGCACAAAATATAACAATCACAAACCGAATCGCAATCGCAATATTGGTGAGAGAAATCGCAATTAGGTTTTTTCTGAAAATTGTGCATCCTAGTCCCCACCTGTTGGCAGGGCCAACATAGATAGGTGGCTACCATAATGAATACAATTTAAGACCGTTTCACATCCATACTGACATCAAAGTACAAAATGAAGGAACATCGAAGGCCCAGAATGAATTGCAAGAATGGTATATTCTCTGTTCTTTTACATTGAGAAGAATGCTTAACGTACCTATTAACATCTTTACTTTTATCAAATTTTTAAAACTTATGTTTTTATTTTTACTTTCCCTTAATACCGCAAGTCGTTTTTTATACTACCAATTATTTAATTATTATGATAATCTTATATAAAATAATTGACTGTTGATTGTTATTATTTTTTCCAACCCCATCCTTTCTTCCTTTCCACACAGGAAGTGAACATAAACAAGCAGACAGAATGTAATCAAAACAAATACTGTATGTGTCAACATGTAGAAGACATTTTACAAGATGAAAGTTTTGTAATTATTAGACAAATGGTCAATTAGATCTGACTTGATGGCGGCCATGTTTTTCCATTTTCACATACATGTTCTAATCAGTCCATGAATAGCAAAATTACAAAACTCTGCAAAAACGTTTAGCAGAGTGCATTGAGCTATGCAGCAATCAAGTCAAGCTAACTTAGGAGGTTTAACAACAGCGCCACCATGTGGTGTATTTGTCAGCAAACTAATAGCAACTAATAGCAGCGTTTTGACACGTTCACTCCTTTGTGCAGTGAAGTGTGAAGTGAATTATACTTATATAGCGCTTTTCTCAAGTGACTCAAAGTGCTTTACATGGTGAAACCCACTATCTAAGTTACATTTAAAACCAGTGTGGGTGGCACTGCGAGCAGGTGGGCAAAGTGTCTTGCCCAAGGACACAACAGCAGTGACTAGGATGGTGTAAGCGGGTATTGAACCTGCAAACCCGAAGTTGCTGGCATGGCAGCTCTACCAACCGAGCTATACCGCCCAGTGGTTGAGGAGTAGAAGTTTGCACAAACACAAAATGTCATGTGAAATCATTAGGAGACTCGATATTTATGACAAATGGATTTTTTGTTTTTCAGAAAAAGCAGAGTGAGTGGTCACCTTTTCTTTCCACAATCACAATCTTCAGGTCGCGTCCTCTTCAGATGGCCTCTGACCTCTCGCAGATTTTTGATTTTGTCCTGTAGTACTTCTATCTGCAACCAGACCGACACACAAATCACGTTTTGTGTCCCAGGTGTGCATCGTGGCTTGTATGAACCCACCTCTTGGTCCACGTAGCTCTTGTGGTCCTTCCAGGCTCTGGAGGACTGGTAGATTTCTCTCTCGCAGTGGACGGAGTCATTCATTAGGATGTAACACCTGCAAAAGGGACCAACTACGTCAGACCTACACATTACGGAGACATTCACGTCAAAAGGGGGCTTTGGGACTCACTTGTGTGTAACCTTTAGGGATTTGGGGTACCCCACCGTGTTGGTGTCGTCTGCCAGCATTTCTTCTGACCCGTCATACGAGCCTGAGTCCAAATCTGGGTCCTCTGAGGGGTAGTGGCGCTTAGAGATGGCGCGGTGGCGCACGGCGGACTGGTCGTCAGCTTGCAGGTCCACATCGTAGATCTGACCCTCAAATTCCACAGATAGAGATCTAGTGGGCCGCGTGTGAACGAATCGTGGACGATAACCTGAAATTTAAAAAATTATAAAGTTTTGTTTTTGTGCGATTTATTCATCCAGTACAGATAGTCTCAAACTGTGGTACTGTATGTGTGCCAGTAGTGGTGTAACCAAAAAAAATCACTTGATTCAAGTACAGTGTTTTATTGTCCGATATTCAAACACAGTGTTACTGTTCAAACTGTGTAAAATTGCAGTGGCAAAATTATGAAAAATAATTGTTAAATAAAACATCCGTCTTGTTTTTAATGGATACTTAAGACTACCACGCTACTATATTTTAATGTTGGTCATTTTTTCTGAGGTGGTACTTGGTGAACAAAGTTTGTGAACCACTGTTCTAGTTGCATCTTCAAAATGTTTGCACGCACAGAAGATCCTCTAATTCGATGGGACGGCGTGGCGCAGTGGAAGAGTGGTCGTGCTGGTTAGTGCCTTGCATGGCAGCTCCCTCCATCAGTGTGTGAATGGGTAAATGTGGAAGTAGTGTCAAAGTGCTTTGAGTACCTTGAAGGTAGAAAACCGCTATACAAGTACAACCCATTTATCATTCATCATTTAATTCTGCATTTGCAACCTAGAAAATGTTCAGCTTTTTTGCTAAAATTAACCAATGTCAATCAAACCAATCAAAACATCTAATTTGCTCAAAGCTAAAATAAGCGCATTCATACATATTGCAGAAGGATCCATGCACTGTAATGACTCTATGAGACACTAGAGGGCGTCACTCATTGTACTATGACATACATGTTTGCATCTTTATACTTACGCTGGCTGGAGGATGACAGCCGGTGGGAGCGGCGCTCTATCCTGGGAGGTTTGTAGAGGGCGTCCCCGCAGTTGCAGCCCCTCCCCTGGGGTTCATAGCTGCTGCGGGGCCTGAGGCTGCGAGCCCTCTTCCTTGGGCCCTCCTTGGAGCCTCCTTTGCACTTCTGTATCCGCCACTTGCCGGTGATTTCCTCCACACAGTGCCACTTCTGCAAAGAAACAGCACGTCAAGGGTTTTCCTTCCCTCAACCCCAAAGAGCTAATTTTTTGCGGCACTTGTGCGCCACATCCTATGGATTCTGACTGCACTTCTGGAGCTCTGACAGAGGAACGCTTCTGACTCATGTCTTACGCAAAACAGGACAGAAAATGACCGCACAGGTCGATGGGGCTCTGCTTTGTTTTCATTGTGCTCACACGACATTTCCACGCCAAGTGCGTCAGCAGATAATTACAAAAGAAACACCCTCTTGCTCATCCTCTGTCTTTTTGTGCAAGAGATGAAATGAATGGAGGAAGTGGAAGAGAGACATTTGCTGAGCGCAGCGCAGGAGTGTGGGAACGAGGGTGCAAACGCAGGACCACGAGGCCTATCGGGTTTCTCTTGGAAGGCTCGCACGGTGTTGAAGAGCTCGGGGGTCTAACAGAGCTGATATGTCAGGAGCACAAAAGGGCGAGCCACCGCAATGGGATGAAAACAATCTGTTTTTCTTTCGGCTTCCACTGCACCTTCTCTTCCTCTCCTTTAAAAATGTCCGACGAGAACCACTGTGGCGGTTCAGGAGAGCAGACAAATGGGAAGACCACATTGCCCTAACACTGCCATTTAGGCCAGATGTACAACACCACTCTGACATCACGAGTAGGCAGGATGCAAACTATAATAAACTGGGAAAAATGATAATACATCAGCTATTTGATCGAGACAGACTCTGCAAGACGTTGACGGCACCTCTAAGTATTCAGAAAGTGACAAAGGATCACAATTTTGAATGGCAATGGATGTGAAATGTTGAGAATTGTGTTTATTTCTCGACTTGCTTAGCCTGATGAGCTGCCACTTTCTGCAGCTTTTATGAAGTGAGTAACGATATTATTATCTTCGACCCAACTCTCTCGTTTTAGCCACATATCAAGAATGTTACCAAAACGGCCTTATTTCATCTCCATAATATTGCCAAAATTCGTTCCATTCTGTCCACTAACGACGCTGAGATCATTTCTCGATTACTGTAATGTATTATTTTCGGGTCCCCCTATGTCTCGCATTAAAAGATTACAGTTGGTACAAAATGCGGCTGATAGAATTTTGACAAGAACAAGAAAGTTTGATCACATTACGCCTGTACTGGCTCACCTGCACTGGCTTCCTGTGCACTTAAAATGTGACTTTAAGGTTTTACTACTTATGTATAAAATACTATACGGTCTAGCTCCACCCTATCTTGCTGATTGTATTGTACCATATGTCCCGGCAAGAAACCTGCATTCAAAGAACTCCGGCTTATTAGTAGTGATTCCCAGAGCCCAAAAAAAAGTCTGCGGGCTATAGAGCGTTTTCTATTCGGGCTCCAGTAGTCTGGAATGCCCTCCCGGTAACAGTTAGAGATGCTACCTCAGTAGAAGCATTTAAGCCCCATCTTAAAACTCATTTGTATACTCCAGCCTATAATAGACCCCCCCTTTTAGACCAGTTGATCTGCCGTTTCTTTTCTTTTCTGCTCTGCTCCCCTCTCCCTTGTGGAAGGGGGGGGGGGCACAGGTCCAGTGGCTATGGTTGAAGTGCTGGCTGTCCAGAGTCGGGACCCGGGGTGGACCGCTCGCCTGTGCATTGGTTGGGGAAATTTCTACGCTGCTGAGCCGTCTCTGCTCGGGATGGTCTCCACTGGCCCCACTAAGGACTGGACTCTCACTATTATGTTATATGCATCTGCGGTCCTCTCCAAGGTTTCTCATTGTCATTCCACTGGGTTGAGTTTTTCCTTGCCCTGATCTGGGATCTGAGGATGTAGTTGTGGTGTGTTGTGCAGCCCTTTGAGACACTGGTGATTTAGGGCTATATAAATAAATATTGATTGATTGCCTGCCCTTAAAGCTCCGTGTATGAGACTGTAGTCCCTGTTTTTGCACCCTTTTTTTCCATGTGAGTGAGCACATTTGATTGGAGTTGTATAGGCCCAACAAATTCAGTACCTCAAAGTGAAATGCATTCACTTGTTTATGTTGCCGTAAAATGGATCCGGCTAGCATTAAGATGCCACAACAGGCCTCTTCCTGCAACGTACAACAACTTGTATTGTTCTACTCCTAGGCCGCAAGTTGCACCGTAACTGCCAGAAAAGTAACAGCCACAGATGAGAAGGAAATGCAGACAAAAGTTAACCAAATCATGTGCTACTCCATATTCAAAGATCCCCTAATATGCAAAAGTGACTTTTTAAAAATGTTCTAACAGTAATGTTTGTTTCTAAAGCATCCATCCATCCATTTTCTACCGCTTATTCCCTCTTTGGGGTCGCGGGGGGCGCTGCAGTGCTTCTCAAATTTTTTTTTTTACGCCCCCTCTAGGATAAATAAGATATTTCACGCCCTTCGCCCCACTCTCCACCGTGACTATAAATTGTATAATTTGTCTATAAAACTATTATAACTATACCGCTGCATAACATTGTAATCTTACTAACATTAAAGGAATCTACACACCGGTCAGTCGGAAGGAATGCTCTAGAGTGCATGAGCATCAAAATGTATCATCTCCCGCACTTGTTTACTCTACTTCACTGAAGACAGCTTTGTAAAAAAGTAGGCTTTGCTACACATCATTAAAATCTGCCAGTCAGCTACAGACGTGGAAGCTGTAAGTTTTGTTTCTCTTCACCAAATATGCCCATGTAGCATGATGTTGCTGGTAAAATGTTGCCGTAATATTGTTATGCTTGTGTGCCACTCTTTAAGCTATGTCAAAACGAATAGCGATATTTCAAAAAGTCACATATTTCTATGCAGTTATTGCCTCTTGTTCACATGCAAACATAAAGCTACTTCATTTAATATATCACTGTATTGACAAACAGTTGAGGTGTGACCTAGTCAGCTGTAGTTGCTTTTTGAGGCTTTTGATTTACCACAGTAGGGCTGCAGCTTTGATTATTTTAGTCATCGAGTAATCTATCCAATTACTTTGTTTGATTAATCGAGAAATAGAGTAAAACAGACTTTCTAGCCTTAATGCATCTTTTAGGCAAAATAATTTAACTAAACAATTAATTTTCTAATTATTCCTATTATTTCTTCTTATAAATGAACATAACATTGAAATTGCAACTTTGCCAAGGGAGCATCACTATATATTGTTGAAAAAACAAACAAACAAAAAAGCCTAAAAGGTAATAAATAAACTGAACAAAAACATTGGGTGACAATGCATTTAAAAAAGTTTACATGCACACATTTGAAAAGGTAATGCAATGGTGTTTGGACAAACAACTCATTAGAATGAACAAATGGGAGATGTTAACATGTCCTCACATGCCTCAGAGTGTTTAAAAAAAAACTTAAAGTACCAATGATTGTCACACACACTCTTGGTATGGCGAAATTATTCTCTGCATTTGACCCATCACCCTTGATCACCCCCAGGGAGGTGAGGGGAGCAGTGGGCAGCAGCAGTGGGCAGCAGCTGTGGCCGCGCCCGGGAATAATTTTTGGTGATTTAACCCCCAATTCCAAATGTGATGCTGAGTGCCAAGCAGGGAGGTAATGGGTCATATTTTCATAGTCTTTGGTATGACTCGGCCGGGGTTTGAACTCACAACCCACCGATCTCAGGGCGGACACTCTTAACCACTAGGCCACTGAGCAGTTTAAATAAAACTTTTGTCACTGAAGTCAAACATAAAAGATAAAATACTTTTCAACACGTCTGTCTTTTTCAGTCTGAAATGATCGCAAAACCTCTGTCTTGTGTTTTTTGGGCCCTTTGCTCACTTTCCACCTTGTCACTGTTTTGCTTTGAGCCATCTTTCGGAACGCCACTGTTTCTGCCATACGCACACAAACACACACAAGCCTGCAGCACGAGCTGCATCACCATCAGATGCACTACTCTCATGTGCACTATTGAAGCAGTTTTGCAGAAACGATGTCCACGTATTTTACTCAGTAAACAAATCATCCTGGCAACAAAATACAAATTCAAGCTTTTTTCTAAACAAATTACCTGATTTAACTAACAAATATTTTCCGCCCTACATGGCAGCCTGAAAATGAGTTATGTGAATAATTATTTTTAACTCATGGATTTTAATTTTTTTAACACTAGAATAAGAGAAATGTGTGTTTTTGAAAATAGTGATGTGTTCACGGACACATAGTATTTATGTTACGTTGTTATGTGATATTATGACATCTTTTCAACCGTCAAAATTCCAAAAACTAAAACAACATTGCGGGGACGTCGTGGCGCCGTTGGGAGAGTGACCGTGCCAGCAACCTGATTCGATCCCCAGTTTCTACCAACCTAGTAACGTCCGTTGTGTCCTTGAGCAAGACACTTCACCCTTGCTTCTGATGGGTTGTGGTTAGCGCCGTGCATGGCAGCTCCCGCCATCAGTGTGTGAATGTGTGTGAAAGTGTGTGTGAATGGGTGAATGTGTGGAAATAGTGTCAAAGCGCTTTGAGTGCCTTGATGGTAGAAGTGCGCTATACAAGTATACATTTACTATCTATGGAAAGCTAGTTTGAATACAGTATAATGCGGAACTTTTATTGGCAAAAACAATTGTAAACATAAAATAGTGCGTTACCTGTCCTGGCTGTTCACATGGTGTCTGGAATTCAGCTTGTTGGCAGGTCTCTTTCACCTTCATGTATTTTGGCAGGCTGTTGGTGTGCTGCGTGCTCACAGAGTCGTCCTTCTTCCTTAAGATTTTTCTACACAACAATGAGAAAAGGAGCCAGTGAACCCAGCAGCCAATTGAGCTTATTTAATTTTAAGAGATTTCTGGATATTTCTCAGCTTCTTGTGGTTGAGGTATGAAGAGCGCATCTGAACATGAAGCCCTGATCTCAGTTTGGCTCCAGCCTCAGCCCAATCTCCTCTACGACAAGACCTGGCTGCATATACGCTCCAAGGCCATGCCAGTCCAAACCCTCACCCTCGCCCCCATCTCTCTGCCAGAGAGTCAGGCTGGCCTCTCACAAGCCACAGACAGAGTGACGGCAACAAATAAGCACAGAACAACCTTCCCCTTTAAGACTCGGCTCGCTGTGCCGTCTGGCGCGCTTGTTCCAAGGGCACGCGGCCAGGGTTCACACACTGGTTTGGCTGTCTTTCGGAGCCTTGCGCCAAGTGTAATTAAAGAGCTGCACAGCCAGTGTCTCTCCCTGATAACTAAATTACAACGATGATTCAATTCTCTGCAGTAATGTGGAGTGCAGATACCCCACGAGCAGTTCAAGTGCACACAGACGTTAGCTGGAGAGTGTGCAGCTGCATGGGCAGCAGACTGAAAGGTCTGCAGAGGCTAATCTCAGCATTAAGAGGCAAGCGCACAAGCAGACAGCCTTTATAAACAGTTTGGATTAATAGAAGAATGGATTGGAGGAGCCAAAGTCCCGACAGGTCAAAGGTCACACTTTTTTTATTTCACACACATTAATGCAGAGATCAAGCTTTTTTAACTTCTGTAAAATGTTGTGTGTTTGTGTGTGGATGCTGACATCTAATAAATTAAAGGCCTACTGAAATGAGATTTTCTTACTTAAACGGGGAACGCAGGTCCATTCTATGTGTCATACTTGATCATTTCGCGATATTGCCATATTTTTGCTGAAAGTATTTAGTAGAGAACATCCACGATAAAGTTCGCAACTGGAGAAAAGCCTTGCCTCTTCCGGAAGTCGCAGACGACGACGTCACATGTTGAGGGCTCCTCACATATTCACATTGATTTTAATGGGAGCCTCTAACAAAAACAGCTATTCCGACCGAGAAAACGACAATTTCCCCATTAATTTGAGCGAGGATGAAAGATTCGTGTTTGAGGATATTGATAGCGACGGACTAGAAAAAAAAAAAGAAAAAAAAAGCGATTGCAATCGCGTTGCATTGAGACGGATTCATATGTTTTTAGAGACATTTACTAGGATAATTCTGGGAAATCCCTTATATTTCTATTGTGTTGCTAGTGTTTTAGTGAGTTTAACAGTACCTGATAGTCGGAAGTGTACGTCCACGGCCGGGTGTTGACGCGCAGTGTCTCAGGGGAGTCGACGGTAGCTGTACGGGAGGCAGAAGCTCAGCTGATATCCGGTAAGAAGCGACTTTTTAACCACAATTTTCTCCCCGAAACCTGCTGGTTGACATGTAGTCGGGATCCATGTCCGCTGTGATCCATAGTAAAGTTTCAACTCCGTGAATTTTAAACAAGGAATCACCGTGTGTTTGTGTGGCTAAAGGCTAAAGCTTCCCAACTCCGTCTTTCTACTTTGACTTCTCCAATATTAATTGAACACATTGCAAAATATTCAGCAACACAGATGTCCAAAATACTGTGTAATTATGCCGTTAAAGCAGACGACATTTAGCTATGTGTGTGTGCAGCGTTCATATTTCCTTAAAACCCGCGACGTCTTGCGTACACATCATCATTACACAACGTTTTCAAGACGAAACTCCCGGGAAATTTAAAATTGTAATTTAGTGAACTAAAATGGCCGTACTGGCATGTGTTGCAATGTTAATATTTCATCATTGATAAATAAACTATCAGACTGCGTGGTGGGTAGTAGTGGGTTTCAGTAGGCCATTAATAGAAAAATAAGAAGTCCAAGTCAGCAAATGGGCATAGAAAGCTAAGATAGTAGGATGTTAGGAGAATGACCATGCCGCAGGTGTCATCCTGTTCATCACTGTATGCTAGTTTGGTGTGGATCAGAATATATAATACCTGTATATTATTTTACAACAAAGGTGTCAAACACAAGGTGTGAAGGCCACATTTGTCCCACGGCATCATGCCACTTTTTTAAATGTGGCCCGCAAAACCCTGTAAATAATGTGTCAGTAAGGAAATTCATCTTACTTGCTATATGTATTTCCATTTTGACAGAAACAAATTGTAATGCATGCAGCTGAAGAACATAAGTTTTTCCAAGTTGAACTTCAATATCTGCTAGTCATCTTGACTTTTGATTTCAAAGGAAGTTTTCCATCAATTTGTCGGGGAATAATAACAATCAAATGAAAGGCCAGGGACCAACTGTGTAATAATACCATGAGACGTTTATCTATTTACTGTATATGGTTTCCCTTTTACAAGCAGCGCTGAGGGCAGACGTAAATGTGATGAAATGTCCATGATGCAATTGAGTTTGACACCTTTTTATCCAGTATCTCACTAAAGTGAGTTCAGCCCTCACAATTCAGCAAACATTTTAAAAAAAATATTATTTCGGTACAAAAACGTGACAATGAAAAGTAGTAGTCAGTGTACAGCTTGGAAAAGTTTCGATGTACGTTAGAAGAGTTCTGCAATGAAAACATATTTTAAGTTCTCACCTTCGAAGTAATCCTCCTGCAGTCTAATGCATATTCCCTGCCACATATTCATGCACTCCTGGAAGGATTCTTCTAAAGATTGTTATACTCATTTGGATGTCAACAACAGCAGTGGTTCTAAAAAATGTTGTACCATGTATCAACTCAGAAAACACTTGGCTCTTCAAGTACCACCATAATGCCCAACATCAAAATACAGTAGCATAGTAGGCCTAAGCATACATTAAAAACAAGAGGTTTTATTTAAAAAGTACACCTGAAGTAGTTTGAACAGTAACACTGTGTTTGAATTTAGAAAAAAAACACTGTCCTTGAATCAAGTTTTTTTTTTTTGGCTTACCAGTAGATGGAGTTGTACCGCAGAATCACAGATCGAGAGTCTTATAAATGGTTCCCCTTGATGACTCTCTTATAAAAATGGGAATAAATCACAAGGAGCCAGGTGGGTGATAATGTTCTCAGCCAAGAACTGTCGGAAAGAGTCAGAAGTTTTCTTGCTACAACTCTCGCCTCTTCTCGCCGACTAAACAAAGCAAACGCCACAGGATCTCTTAGTGGACGAGCCATGTGGCAAGAAAACAAGGTTTTAGGCTTGTTACCATGGAACAAATGTGTCCCCTCAATTAACTGTGCAGCATTCATGCAGCTCAACAGCATGACGCTTGTCTGGAGCTATGACACACATGTGTTGTCAGCCATCAAAACAATAAGGTGTTGAGTCATTTTCAGAGGATAGCAAATTGATATTGCTGTACAAGCTTTACACAGACTACTCTTAAGTATATTCAGGTTTACTTTTGTAGAAACGCTTGCTGAAGGGAAAGGAATCTACTTTGGTCAGATAAACATCCGAACTGACTGTAAAACCCGCAGAAGCAGCTGTGTGGCAGGGTGGAGGGTTAAAAACTTAGTACATTTCAGGTTTGTGTTAAGACATTATACGCTGGGTGATGACAGAAAGAAAGAGGAGGAAAAAGGAAGAGAGAGCTCCAGTTTACCCTCGCTCAACAAGGAATGTATCCCTCCAGACTTTGGGTTTCCGGTTGGGTTTGAATCTGGGGGGGAAAGAAAGAAGCACAAACCTTTTAGTCGTCAAAGGGTTCTCCCTATCTGATACAGCACGTCAGGCGTGCAGCTTGCACACATTAAAGCAAGCTCAAGAGCTTGTAGGCTTTGCAGTTCCAGCATTTTTCCGCTTTTCTGCACATGAAATGTTCTCTAAGGCGGTATCTCACATTGCGTTTGTTTTTCCTAATGCCACAAACTAAATTGTGCAGGGGAGCGATTTTTCCACTCGGGCCCGGAGAAACAAAATGTTGAGAAAACAAATTGTCTTGTAAATTTCAGCAGAAGAACCTCAAGCACTTCTGTCTAACATCTGACAGCAGCCACAAGCTTTTAAAGCTCACTCAGTGCACAGTTTGAGCAATAACAGCGCTGTACCGTACTGTGCTCACAAGTGTCCATCGACTTTTATATTAACCCAGTGTGTTCCTTAACCATAGGTGCTGGGGTGTAATCTTGGGCCGCCCAAAAATTTCTGTGTCTTAGCTGAGGTCCATATGGGCTGCAGCGGTACTCAGTTGTAATATATTTTTCCACCACTTCTGGCAGTAATGATAACATCAAACAAACAGAAGAAGTCTGGAGACAAAGTCATAAAGAAGTTTCTTAAGCGACAAAATTATGACTAAAGTGGTGAAGCTGGATTTTCATTTGCACCTAAATGTTATTGACAGTTTATGTAAAAAACATTATTATTATTAATTTAATTCTAGCACTGTGTAGCAAACTTTATTTTTTCTCAGTTTTTATGCTGTCCCATCTTTTGCTGTATATTTGATTAATGGATTAGATTTATATCGCGCTTTTCTATTGTTATATACTCAAAGCGCTCACAGAGAAGTGGGAACCCATCATTCATTCACACCTGGTGGTGGTAAGCTACATCTGTAGCCACAGCTGCCCTGGGGTAGACTGACAGAAGCATGGCTGCCAGTTTGCGCCACCACCACCAATCATTCATTCATCATTCATCATTCATTCACCGGTGTGAGCGGCACCGGGGGCAAAGGGTGAAGTGTCCTGCCCAAGGACACAACGGCAGCGACTTTGATGTCCATAGGTGGGAAGCGAACCTGCAACCCTCAGGTTTCTGGCACGGCCGCTCTACCCACTACGCCATGCCGCCCCTTTAGTATTTATTATCAGTATTAATCAGTTTGACCCATACTCTGTGATTAACTCATTGTTTCATTTAATTTGCAAAGGTTTATCCTGTTAAACTGTAAGTAGGGTAAATATAATCATGGAATACACTACTAATTCAGTGTTAATATTTTAGTGGGGCCTGGGCCCCTCTGTAGTGGAAAAGTTGGGCCCAGAGGTAAAATATGTTAAAAACCCCTATACTAACCTATTGCCAGTCCTTTCTTGTTCCAGCAGCTTTAAGATAGACTTTCCATCCATGTCCGGAGGCGTATCCAGCCCAGCAATGTGCAGGATGGTAGGCGCCAGATCGATGTTCAGCACCAGGTGAGGGTTTCTGAAGCATGCAGCATCATGCATACATTAAGTGATGAACACCTTGCATAATAACATGTTGTGGTGATCTTAAGGGGTTCCTTACACTGCACCGGGCTCCACATTGGGTCCCCTCAGGAAGAACGGCACTCGAATGTCAAAGTCATAAGGCATGGACTTGCCTTTGACGAGGCCAAACTGACCGATGTGGTAGCCATGGTCGGCGGTATAAATGATGTACGTGTTGTCCAACTCTCCAGTCTCCTCCAGCATTTCATAAACCTGCAGGAGGAAACAAGAAAAGAGGAAAATCGATAAAGGACACCCCAGGGATCAATAAAGTACTTTCTATTCTGTATTCTATTAGGCAGGCAACTCACCTTTTGCACAGAATCATCCACAGACATGAGAGTCTGCAGCCGTTTCCGGTGGAGGAAATTGGTGAACTCCATGTGGATTGGCTTCATAGGGCCAGTGTACTGCATGATCCAGTGCTTGTCCATGTTGGGGGCATAGTTGTAGCTGGGGGTGCTGCAAGAAACACGTGAGAGAATGAGCTATTTGCAAAACAGTGAGCGGTCATGGTGGTAAGGTTATGAAATACATTGTCAGTCTGAAAGTAACAACACTAAGAAAGATCTCAGTTCCAAGCATGCAGGGGCTTGTCCGTCACGTCTCTTAGCCCGCTGCCAAGTAGCAGGTGCCACAGTCGTCCGCCACGCTTGACAGGCGTCAATAGCGGCTCTGTTAGCAGACGGAAATGTCTTGATACTGGTGTGCCAGGACCGGCTCTCTGCTCGCACAGAGACGAGAGTCTCCTCGCGCCACAGCGCTCTTGGCTCAGACAAATCATTTGAGGGTTGGCACACGCTTGTGAAAATAAAAACTTCTCCCCAACGCAAAGTTTGCATCAACGTCTGGACTGAGGAACTCAATAAGTCATGGTCATCTGCAAAATTGGGGAATAACATGAGTGAATAAACAGCAGGGAGGACGCTGAGTCTTGGTTATGGACGCTTCTCACCTGTGTCTCAAGAGGACCACATTTAAAAAGGGAACATTTCTATCAGGTTTACACTATTTTTTAACAAGTCCTAGAGGTCCCACAATAGCGTTTTGGCCAACATCTAAACTTTATGCTGAAATTAATAGACAGTTTAAAAGTGCGTCTGCAGGTTTAATGCCGATTAGCTGCGTTTGTCGACACCTGTCTCAGTGTGTCTCCAAGAATCGCTATCGTGTATATTATGCAATTTTTAGATATACACTAACTTTTCACTTGTCCAACAATGGACATTTAAAAATGGGACATAGGGATGAGTATCCAATCCTGTTCTTTTTTTGGCACCGACCAAATCCCGCTAAATCTACTGGTCACCGATTCATGTAAAATCCAACGGTGTCATGTGTTGGTACCTGGGTTGCGCGTGATGTCAGCCGGCTCTTTGCACTTCGTTACCACTCCAGCAGTACTGAGAGTAGACTCAGCCAAACTACCTCCAGATAATGTTGCAATTTTCAATGCAAACAAAGAAATTGACTCAAAAAAAGGCTACAACGCTACAAGGCCTACTGAAACCCACTACTACCGACCACGCAGTCTGATAGTTTATATATCAATGATGAAATATTAACATTGCAACACATGCCAGTACGGCCGTTTTAGTTTCCTAAATTGCAATTTTAAATTTCCCGCGAGGTATCCTGTTGAAAACGTCGCGGAATGATGACGCTTATGTTGACGTGTGCCTGTGACGTTATTGGTTGGAGCGAACATTTCAGCCCACCACCACACACCGCTAAAATCGTCTTTTTCATTGCATAATTACATAGTATTTTGTAAATCTGTGTTGCTGAATCTTTTGCAATTTGTTCAATTAATAATGGAGACGTCAAACAAAGAATGCTGTTGGTGGAAAGCGGTGGATTGCAGCTGCCGTTAGCAAAACAAACACAGCTGGTGTTTCTTTGTTTGTTGTGAAGCTTTAACACAGAGCGGTCAAGCGAACATGTTTCTCTACGTCAACCAGCAAGTTTTTGGATGGGAAAATTGTGATATTAAGACGTCTCTTACCGGAGACTTCAGTGGCTTATGCGACCTCCTCCTGCAGCTCAAAAAGGCAGCTGTGATCTTGGCTCCTCGGCTTCTCTCAGAGACACTGGCGTTCACCGGAGCCATCCGACTTTCAAGTATGACTTTACAATCTCACTAAAACACTATTAAAACAATAAGCAGATAAGGGATCTTCCAGAATTATCTTAGCAAATGCGTCTAATTACATCTGAAACGCCGCCTGCCGTCGCCTTTTGTTTTTTTTTTCCTAGTACTTCACTCTAAACGTCCTCATCCACGAATCTTTCATCCTCGCTCAAATTTATGGGGAAATTGTCGCTTTTTCGGTCCGAATAGCTCTACCTACTGCTGGCTATGATTGTAAACAATGTGAGGATGTGAGGAGCCCTACAACCCGTGACGTCACGCGCACATTGTCTGCTACTTCCGGTAAATGCAAGGCTTTTTTATTAGCGACCAAAAGTTGCAAACTTTATCGTTGATGTTCTCTACTAAATCCTTTCAGCAAAAATATGGCAATATCGCGAAATGATCAAGTATGACACATAGAATGGACCTGCTATCCCCGTTTAAATAAGAAAATCTCATTTTAGTAGGCCTTTAAGTACTTCAAGTACTCCACTTTTCCAAAAATGCGCAAGCTTGATGCTAATATACATTGGCTTTGCTATTGCCATGCTACTGATCAGCATTAGTGATTTTACATGGCATTTTAACTCCTCAAAATTTGTTGAAAACTACAACAAAGATGCACTTTACGATCAAATAGGTAATAAGTACAATATTTACCGTATCAACACTTTTTGTGGCGCAACAAAAACAAAAACAATGCACTACTGCCATCTAACATCTTGGACTTGCAACTGTAATTGCAACCTAATGTCATACCTGCAAATTACACTCAGAAATGTGATAATTAAACAAGCTTTGACAACTGGCCAGTTGTCATAGTTATCTCATTTTTAAATGTTGCAATAAAAAAGGAGATTTTACCATCAAACACAATTATTATTTATCCACCCACACAAAACTACCCAAAATTGGTACCGTTGAGAAACTGTATCGGTTCAAAAGTGAACGGTACCCATCCCTAATGGGACAGGAAGATACAATGTCAGCAACATTAGCTATGTGAGCTTCAATGCAATTACAGTCAAGTTTTAACAGTAGCTTTATGCTAGGTTGGCCTATTCACTGAAGAAAATGATCATACTGTACGTACAGCTCCAACTTCTCTGGTAGATCTATAGGTTTTATTGATGTATAGCGAAGCCCTTTTTTTTATTTTGACATTTTTGATGTACACGAGGTAAACTCATCCAATTAGTGGCGGGTCTAAGGTGGTATCATGTCCTTAGGGAAACGTTTGTCCACTTTTGAGACAGGAGGTGCTCTAACAAGTGAGGTAGATGATAGATTTTTCTCACATTTAGGCCCAATCCCAATGTTCAAACTCATTCAGGACTACTGGCCCTCACTCACTACCACCCTCGAAAGGAAGCTACAAGTGGTAAAGCTTTGTAATCTTCCCTAAGAACTGGTACAACACATCCTATGTCACTGCATAATTGAGGCAGCAAGCGAATACATAGTTACGTTTGCGCATATGTCCCACCCAGGGTTATCCCCATACCAATATTTTTGGACAGGTACCAAAATTTATATTGATGTATTTTGTATTTTTATACTTTGTGATACTTTTCAAAAGGGGACTACAAAAAATGTCATTATTGGCTTCATTTTAACAGACAATTTTACATTATTAAACATATTTCTTATTGCACTCAAAGAACAATTGAAATGAAAAGGTATTAAACACACTTGGCTTTTCCTATTGCATTCAAAGAACAATTTACAGTTTTACATACATACCATAATCTAGAATTAGGTTAGAATATCATAGAAAGCTTTATTGATATTATTTTAAATGCTTCATGATTTATGGTTGCCATTTTTTAAAATCTGTGCTTTAAGACAAATACAATAATTAACACCGTATGAAAAATCTAGTCGAAAACAAAAGGAGATAAAGATAACCTCCCACATAGCAAAAGACGAACACCATTTGAGTTCTTATTATGCAGCTCATTTTTATTTGACAGTTATTGAAATATCTTGTGTGACATCATTCACAAAAGTGCACTTTATTTGTTTCAAACTATTGTAGTGGCGTTCTGTAAAAAGTGCACTTTAATTTAGTGTTGTTTTGATATGACATCTTAGTGATATCATGCACAAAAATGCACTAATAGCTTGTTTTAAAATGTCTCAGACAATCTTGCACTTTCTGTTTTGGAAATTACATTGTTTGTGCCACTGCTTAATAACTGTTTAATAAATACACTTTTGGTCAATTGACTTAGTTATGATTTCCTTTGCTGCATAAAAGTTGAAAATGAGCATTAATTAATGCAGTATGAACAATATATTAATGTAGACACATAGAATCATCATACTGGTGTGATTATAGGCATCAAGTGTTCATTCAAGGCTAAGGCAAAAATATCGAGATATATATCGTGTATCGCTATATGGCCTAAAAATATTGAGATATTAAAAAAGGCCATATCGCCCAGCCCTAATTGGGACTGCTCATAAACAGGCTATAAAGACAGAACATTATAAAAGACCCCTTTTGCATAATAGAGGACCATTGATATAAGAACTGTGCACCATGAATATAGTGTTTATTTCCTTATAAATCATAAGAGAGCCACTTTCCGCTAATGGAACAAGAAGACCTAATCAGGTGCTGCCTTTTGCTTTGAGAGAAGAGGGAACTCCTCACCCACCTAGCCTTCACGGGCGGTCTAATAAGCCCAACAAAGGGACCCATCCATGGCCGACGGGCCAACAAGGTATGGGGCCTCCCCGACACCCAGAGGAAAGAGGAATGTGGAGGTCAACACCTGCCACCTGTTACACACGCTCACTTGCTACTTTATTGGATACACCTTGATAAATGTAATAACACAGAATCTCTGAAATAAATCCCCCTGTCATGACAACAGGATGTGTTGCCGTTTGATGGCATTAACTGTGGATTACAACAAAATAAACATAGACACATCCATCAACGCTATTGTGGGCTGCAACGAGACGCTGCAGGAATACCTGTATTAAAACGACGCACAACCATGAGAGTGCAGGGACAGGACAGGGTTGGAAATAAAATGATGAAACTATACTGCTTAACATCTCAAATTAATGCACTGGACTAATGGATAACCAAAAATACTATTCAAAGATGAAAAAATACATTCGTAATGTGTAAATTCAACAAATTATGACCATGTTTTTGCATACATAACACAAGCACATACCCCTTCGGTCACCCCGGGGGCCTCTGCCCCACCCCCGTCACATGGAAGCTGGGGCTAAAAATAAATTAATAATGCCACAAAGGCTGCTCCAAAGCACACAATGCATTCCTCCCGGCCCCGGGATCCACAGGGAGAAAGTACTGATTGATATGGACAGGGTCAGGAAGTCCTATGTGAATCACACAAGAGGAGGAGGGGGGCCAGAGGCACCAGAAAACTCGGAAAGACACTTGGAAAAACATAGGGAGGGAGGGAATGAATGGAGCAATGCAGCAACACGAGAGGTCGAGCAAATAGACAGGAGGGAAGTGGGGTACAGACAACATGGGTGGAAGTGACAGGATCGGTAGGAGAAAACTCTATGGGTGCATTTGAGAGCCCACCCAGTGATAGGACATGTTGTGGTTGTTAGCACCATTTATTGTATGTATCTACTATAATGTACAGAACAAATCAGGATTATGCAAAGCTGTGGAGATTGGTTGAGTGATGGACACAAAATACGGTGTTAGCTTCCACTGTTAAGCTGATGACACCCAACTCTACATGCCCCTAAAGCTGACCAACATGCCAGATTGTAGTCAGCTGGAGGCGTGTCTTAATGAAATTAAACAATGGATGTCCGCAAATTTTTTGCAACACAACGCTAAGAAAACGGAAAACTGATTATCGGTCCTGCTACACACCGACACCTATTTATTAATACCACCTATACATTTGGCAACTCGGTAAAGAATCTAAGTATTATCTTCAACCCAACTCTCTCGTTTGAGTCACACATTAAGAACGTTACTAAAACAGCCTTCTTTCATCTCCATAATATCGCTAAAATGTGTTCCATTTTGTCCGCTAGCGACGCTGAGATCATTAATCATGCGTTCATTACGGCTCGTCTCAATTACTGTAACATATTATTCTCGGGTCTCGCTTTGTCTACTGTAGCATTAAGAGATTACAGTTGGTACAAAATGTGGCTGCTAGACTTTTGACAAGAACAAGAAAATTGGATCATATTACACCTATACTGGCTCACCTGCACTGGCTTCCTGTGCACCTAAGATGTGGCTTTAAGGTTTTACTACTTACATATACAATCCTACACGGTCTAGCTCCATCCTATCTTGCTGATTGTATTGTACCATATGTCCCGGCAAGAAATCTGCGTTCAAAGAACTCCGGCTTATTAGTGATTCCCAGAACCCAAAAAAAAGTCTACGGGCTGTAGAGTGTTTTCTATTCGGGCTCCAGTACTCTGGAATGCCCTCCAGGTAACAGTTAGAGATGCTACCTCAGTTGAAGCCTTTAAGTCCTATCTTAAAAGTCATTTGTATCCTTTAGCCTTTAAAAAGACCCCCTTTTGGACCAGTTGATCTGCCGTTTCTTTTCTGCTCTGCCCTGCTCTCCTTCGTGGATGGGGGGAGGCACAGGTTCAGTGCTGGCTGTCCAAAGTCGGGACCCGGGGTGGACCGCTCGCCTGTGCATCGGTTGGGGACGTCTCTGCGCTGCTGACCTGTCTCCGCTCGGGATGGTCTCCTGCTGGCTGCACTATGGACTGGACTTTCACTATTATGTTGGATCCACTATGGACTGGAATCTCACAATATTATGCTAGATCCACTCGACGTCCATTGCACCGGTCGCCATCTGCGGTCCCCTCCAAGGTTTCTCATTGTCCCATTGGGTTGAGTTTTTCCTTGCCCTGATGTGGAATCTGAGCCAAGGATGTCGCTGTGGCTTGTGCAGCCCTTTGAGACACTTGTGATTTAGGGCTATATAAGTAAACATTGAATGATTGATTGATTGATTGATTGATGGAGCTCTTAACTCAAAACATTTGTATCTCAAACCAACATTTCCAAAGTAGTTGAAATCAATTGGTTTTGTGCTTTGTCCACCTAAAACAGCACAATTTTAATATGTTTTTGAGATAAGAAATGTTGTATAAAATCAACACTATATAATTTAATACCAAAAATTACAGTTTCTCCCTTCCTTCCCATGGTTGGAAAAAAATAAGTTATGTCAACCTCTAGCTAAAAGGTAATGCTAGAGAGTAAGCCCAGATTTAAAAGGGTTCACTGTGAACTTTTCTAGGGCAACTAATGGCGGGGATGCTTGCAACTCAAATTTTTGCTTGAAACTTACAGCACAACAATTATCTCAAAAAAGCTAATATTGGGCACTCTTAAAGGCCTACTGAAATGAGATTTTCTTATTTAAACGGGAATAACAGGTTCATTCTATGTGTCATACTAGATCATTTCGCGATATTGCCATATTTCTGCTGAAAGGATTTAGTAGAGAACATCGACGATAAAGTTCGCAACTTTTGGTCACTAATAAAAAAGCCCTGCCTTTCCTGGAAGTATGTGCGTGTGACGTCACGAGTTGCAGGGCTCCACACATATTCACATTGTTTTTAATGGGAGCCACCAGCAGTAAGAGTAATTTGGACCGAGAAAGCGACAATTTCCCCATTAATTTGAGCGAGGATTAAAGATTTGTGAGTTAGGATATTGATAGTGAAGGACTAGGAAAAAAAAAAACAGCCGTAGTTTGAGCATTTCAGATGTAATTAGACACATTTACTAGGATAATTCTGGAAGATCCCTTATCTGCTTATTGTTTTAATAGTGTTTTAGTGAGATTGTAAAGACATACCTCGAGGTCGGATGGCTGCGGTGAACACGCCAGTGTCTCAGAAAGAAGCCGAGGAGCCAAGCTCACAGCTGGCTTTTTTGACAGCTGCTGCAGGACGACGAATAATCCAATGATGTCTCCGGTAAGATATATATCACAATTTTCCCATCCAAAAACATGCTGGTTGACGTAGAGAAAACATGTTCGCTTGACCGCTCTGTGTTAAAGCTTCACAACAAACAAAGAAACACCAGCTGTGTCTCGGTGCTAAAGACAGCTGCAATCCACCGCTTTCCACCAACAGCATTGTTCTTTATAGTCTCCATTATTAAATGAACAAATTGCAAAAGATTCAGCAACACAGATGTCCAGAATACTGTGTAATTATGCGATTAAAGCAGACGACTTTTAGCCGCTAGTGGTGCAGTGCTAATATTTCCTGACAGTCCGTGACGTCACGCACACGCGTCATCATTCCGCAACGTTTTCAACAAGAAACTCGCGGGAAATTTAAAATTGCAATTTAGTAAACTAAATTGCATGTGTTGCAATGTTAATATTTCATCATTGATATATAAACTATCAGACTGCGTGGTCGGTAGTAGTGGGCTTCAGTAGGCCTTTAAATTGAGGTACCACTGTATTGTCCATGCCATTCCAAAGAGCATAGAAAGTCAAATTAACAACCAGAATATGTTTCTTCTAGTCAAAAATCCTCTATACAAAAGCAGCGTAGTGTTGCGAAAATGGTAGTATTGTTTTTTACCAACTGTAAAAATTATTGTTGAAGAGTCTCTATAGGACAATAGTGCTCTGCTGTTTGTAAGAACCTTCTGCAAAAACGCTATTCAAAGATTATGTAAATAACAAGAATGCTATTGTGTTTTTAGGATAAGCTGCAAAAAACGTTCAGATTTGAACTAAAAGTGAGCTGGTCGGATTTTATTCTCCTGCCGGACTTGGTTGAAAGGCTGATGTACTACACTTCAGACTGGCTTATACTCACATGTGCTGAGATGCGTTGGGGAAAAACTCTGCGTACTGCGGTGCCGAGTCCTCTGGGCCGTGAGGGGCGGCGTGGCTGATGACCATCATGACGGGGCGATGAGGGTACAACCTCTTGGACATGTGGAAAAAGTTGATGCTGTCGTTGGTGATGAGATCGGTGAAATAGTCCTTGGAAGAGAAGAAGAGAGTTGTTACCGCCATGACACGCTACTATTATAAGAGGGTGTGATGCAGGTTCATCGAGTACATGCAGTACCAATCCGTGGAGTCAACAGCTGGCAGTGTGCCAGTGTGTGTGTGTGCACGTATATACAGTGTAATGGTTGTTCTCCTGTCTGGGTATCCCTGTGCTATTAAATGTGACACCACTTGATGTTGTTATGATAGCTCCAAACCTCATCTCTGTATCTATCTTGTCCAAAGCTCCTTTATGTCCAACGAATTACAAGAGAAATGAGGTTGCCATCTTGAAGGGCACACTGAACGTAGAAAAAGCTTGGCCCCAAAACACGTTTCCACAACAACACATTGGTGTTACACTTTGTCAAAACGTTTATTCCAGACACGGTGTAGTCTGCTTTTTTTAAAATGCACGCTGGGTTACGCTCTGAGTGTTTGCCAAGTTTCCATTGGCAGATCAGCCTTGCTACCTGCAGCTGAAGTTGTTGCCTGGCATATGAGACACGTGGAAGGGTGTGCCTTGTCCACAATAAAAAGCAGGATTTGACTGAAAATGTCAGAAGTAGCTTTGGCAGCCAAGCCTCTAGGGCCGTGCATGAAAAGTCGAGTGTACAGTCACGACTGTAAATTACATTTACGGCGCCCCCTATGAGTTGTGGTCAAAATGGTTTGGAAGACATGTTAGCATACAAGTAATTTTAAGTTTTATCATCATTAAACAAATGCTCAGGACCAATGGGCGAATAGTGAAGAGCCCCTGCAAAGAAAAAATGTTTTTCAACAAATCTTGCTCAAATTTTACAAACGGTTGCTGGTCAACTGAATTTCATGGTTATCCATCCATCCATTTTCTACCGCTTATTCCCTTTGGGGTCGCTGGTGCGTATCTCAGCTACAATCAAGCGGAAGGCGGTGTACACCCTGGACAAGTCGCCACCTCATTGCAGGGCCAACACAGACAGACAACATTCACACTCACATTCACACACTAGGGCCAATTTAGTGTTGCCAATCAACCTATCCCCAGGTGCATGTCTTTGGAGGCGGGAGGAAGCCGGAGTACCCGGAAAGAACCCACGCATTCATGGGGAGGACATGCGAACTCCACACAGAAAGATCCCGAGCCCGGGATTGAACCCTGACTACTCAGGACCTTCGTATTGTGAGGCAGACGCACTAAGCCCTCTGCCAACGTGAAGCCCATTTTTCATTAAAAAATTGACCAAATAACCATTTCATGGTTATTTGGGTAAAATTTTGGATATCAAGCCAACTTATGAGGGTTTAATAAAAATAATATGATGTATTTGTCTGAAAAATAATAGCACAGGAAACACAGTATGGGTACATGTTTTGCCCAATTTCCCCCTACCATGTGCTGTAGTTGAGTAGAAGAGTTCTATAAAAATGCATTGGGTCATAACTGTGGATGGTTGTTCCTGGCCAAGAGTATCTTCTCAAAAAGTATTGTGATGCTGATTAGTAGAAAGTGCATGACTTCATTTCACAATTTATTTTTTCCCCATTATGGGTGAGGGTGGCTTTGAGTTTACAAGAGTCTCAGTGAAACACAATGACCCCGTGTTCAGGCTGCACTGTTTGAAGAATGTACTGACAGGGTCTAAAACGAAGGCCTAGTGGTTGTCCTGGTGGTGCAAGTTCACCATCTTTTTAGCACCAAGTAGGAAATAGAGGGTTCATTTGATTTAAAAAACCACAAACTGCTGACCATATTTGAGTCCTGTAAACACCTCGGCCCGCAACCTGCGGGCAACCTTTACACCTCCATCCGAGGTGGCAGAGGAGTCGCTGTGTAAACATTTGTTTGCTCATCTTTTGCCCAGCCCGTCACGAAAGCTCACACATGTCCCGACGATAAATCTCATGTCCACAAGATCACGAACTCTGGGGAGATGTTGGCACGGGACTGCGAACACTCACTGACAGCTCTTAGGAAAACACGCAAAGAAGATGGATCCAGGGCCGCAAACAGACAGAAACGACCGCAGAGTTCATCTTCGGGGTAGGACGGTGGTAAAATGAAATTCCCTCACGTTCCTTTTTTTAGCGCAAAAATCACACCAATCCAAAGGTGGTGTTTATCCCACCCGACATTGACTTCTCATTTAGGTGCCTAAATGTTACTGTCTAAAAATTGAGGTAAGTTGAGTCATCGAAGTCATCTCATGCCCTTTAATTCCGTGAAAATTCTTTCAAACTTGGATCACAACATTGTGATAAGAGAAGTGCTCCAGCGTCTGGATTTATACGAGGAACCTGTAATTTGTTGGTGCAATAAAGGCAAAACAAATGCGTGGGACGACATACCTTGGCATAATTTGCACCGTGTTTCTCCTTGTAACCATTCCGACAGACTGTGTAATTATAGAAGCGGGAATTTTTGATCAATCCGACCCATTCGCGCCACCCAGGCGGGATGTAGCTGCCGTTGTACTCATTGAGGTATTTGCCAAAGAAAGCTGCAAAAGAAAGAGAATTGACTAAATCCAAAAGTGTGCGTTCATATAGTTTTGTACAAAGAGCCAGTCTGTAAAATGTAAAGGCTAATTGCAGACTAGCACAAAAAACGCAGGCCAAGCGGCATCCGCGCAGGACCCCACCGACTTGCCCGGTCTACCGCCTGCCCATTGCTCACGTAGACACTGTCTGATGAGACTTGACAATGACCTGGCAGGCTTAGCATGTTTGCATTTCTCACAGCAGACAGCCAGGCAGGCTGCGCGGTGGAGTCGAGCTCACTGTAAAAAATGCACTGGCTGGCACTGGTCTAAAGTGAGTCTGCTAAAGGTGAAGGGAGCATAACCTGAAGAGTTACGCGTTCCCATAAAAAAATTTATACGGCATTGAGCTCAATAAACTGAATATAAGAAGGTCCCTTTTTTTAATTAGAAAAATTAAAATAAAATTAACCAATGTTATTTTTTATGCATAAGCCTCTAGAACTCAAATATTTACGACTGTTTTCTCAGTAAAACATGCAGCCTTATATATTTGATCATTCATTGAAATTGACAGATTGTGCATGAACTTGTGGACAAATAGCGGCCATGTCATTGAACTCTAATTGTATGCTTTGATGTCACTACTACAGATATTAATCAGGATATATGTTTACTCTGTCTTGTTGAACTTGTGGGAGGAAAAACGGACCCAAGATTTGCAGAAATTGATCATATTAGACATATTACAATTGAGTCAAGCTTTGCTATGACGTTAAGGTCGCATAATTGACAGTTGTGGTGTGGGAATATTTGTTGATTTTGGTTTTGTGACTGGACGAAAATAAAAAACATTAGGAATTAACATTATTTTACACAATTTAGCATACACGTTTTATTATTTTGATGATTTTCATTTTGTGACTGAAAGAAAATAAAGAACATTATGGGCATGACCTACTACTTTTTTTTATTTATTTATTTTATCTTAATCTTTTATTTTTTTCTCCCATTCCCCCACACCTGTTTACCTTTATCTCACCTTTTTTGTAAGGGGCGCCGGAAGTCGGCAGACCCGTCAGCGATCCTGTTCTGTCTCCCTGTAATGTTTGTCTGATCTTGAATGGGATTGTGCTAAAAAAAAATATTTTCCTGAAGGAACTCTCCTGTAGGAATAAATAAACTACTATCTATCTATCTATCTATCTATTTATCCATCTGTTTGTGTGTACTAAAACATGTGCAAACTTGATGGAAACGTGTGCACAAAGGATTGCGCCTCTTTAGTGAGCAGAATAAGGAGCGCAATCCATTTAGACTTGGTCTGGCTTCAGAATATATGCTAATCATCAGAACTCCCACAATACTGGTAGGAAAAGATGCAAACAATTATTCTGCACACATAGCACGATTTATCAAAAATAAAACTCAACTGCTAACACCATTTTGCGTCTTTATTTGGCATGCGCAAACTGGCAGTTTGTATAGCAGTGTGAAAGGAGGCAATCGTTTGCTTGTCAACATGTATGGACTGCCACAAATAAATATACAAGAGATATCTATTCAGCAATATCATATTACAATGTAATCGCTGTTGGATGACTCCGAGGGCAGATTAAAACAAATTAAATTATTGCGTATTTGTGTCTGTCGGTGTTATATTTTCTAATGACTTTTGTTTTTCATACAGTACATAAGATATTAACATATTGTCTCCCTTCTTGCAATATGCATTTTCTTCTTCACATTTGCAGTTCCCAAGAGTGCACTAAAAAAAAAAAAAAAAAAAAAAGGAGGTGTCATTGTAGGACTGCTTCTAAAATGTCCATACAAAGTGGCACATGCCCGCTGCTGGTTTGAAAACATAGTAATAGGTAAATGATCGAGTGTCTCTTTAGTGAAAGCCTTGTATAGTACTTGTAAAAACCTAATTTTCAATTGCACATACACTGTTAGTAGATCACATCCAACACTAATAATACAAACAATTTTTATTATTTTCACACACTGTTTAAAGGGTGATATTTGGATTTTATTAGATCAGGCCCTATAAGTTTATATTTATCTAGCATGTTTTAGCACACCTTTAAAAAATATATTTTGTAAATGGTATAAAATAAAGAATATTAGGAGTTAACATTCATTTTGCATGTTTTAGCAAACAACGATTGTGCTCTTGCCGGGTATTTGCTCGTAATCACATTTTTCGGTGCAGAACATTCGGTACTCGGTATAACTGCCTATAGCTATGCAAATACAGTATAGCCAGAGCAGGAAAACACAGTTTTGTAGTTGGTTTAGTATGTACCGAACCCTGATTATGAAATACCATAATTCGCTAAAATAACACTAGAAGTCCTCACTAGACATTGTCTACTTAAGAAAACAAACATCCTTGTCAAACCAACCTGTCCTGTAGCCGGTGTTGTTGAGGTAGACTGCGAAAGAGCGCGGCTCGTGCTGAGCTTGCCAGGAGGGTGACGAGCAGTTCTCGTTGTTGGTGTAGGTGTTGTGGTTGTGGACGTACTTGCCCGTCAGCATGGAGGAGCGTGATGGGCAGCACATTGGTGTGCTGACGAAGGCATTGGTGAACGAGGTACCTCCGTCCTCCATGATCTTGCGGGTTTTATTCATCACCTGCAGAGAGCCTGGGGAAGGGGGAGGTATGGAGTGGAAAGACTGAATAAATGGGCAGGCCGTTTTACAAGAGTGGTGGCTTTGCATCAAGTAGTGTTTGAGTGACTGAAACGACTTGACCATTACTCAGAGTGGCATATAATAAGAATGTTAATGGGACAGATGGCCGTTGAGAGCTACGTTTAATATTTCATGTGAAGACGACGACCACAGAAACACAAAGACTTAAGTAAATACCGAATAAAGATGGAAGGGAAGTGGCCTACCTAGTTCTACGTCCTGGTCGTCAGTCATGATGAGGATAATGTTTGGGCGGATGTTCCTGCGGTCTCTTTGGATGCGACCCCTCAGGCCCTGGGCCCTAGTGGTTGTGTAGGCCAAGCTCCCCGGAGTCCAGTCCAGAGAAAACAGCGCCAAGCAGGACAGCCACTGTACCAGCATTGTGTCCAACATAAGGCACAACAGGGTAGTCCAATTGAAGTCCAACCGGGCCACTCACTCGGCACACTGTAGCTCTCAAAGCCGTGCTGAAATGCAGAGAAACATAAGAAAAATAACATTTTTAAGCAGAGACTCCCCGTAGGTAAAGTAAGGTATATTTACTTCACACAGTCTACTTCAGCTCACAAATCATACACAAACACCAGCTCCTCTGTAAAAAGCTTTGAGTGGTTGATGGTCCACCACGGAAAACTTTAACAGCTCCAACATATGTCGTGCTGAAAAGATTACTTTCTGACTCAAAAAACAATCCCTCAACAAAAAAATAACAACCTGAAAAATCAATCGAAGCAACAAAGAGGATGCGCAAAAAACAGACCTAAGCTCAGAGGGTTCCACCAGTCTCTTGTATTCATGTCTTTTCCATCACAAGCGCACATCTATCTCTCCTGCTTTGAGATAACACAACTCCATCACTAACAGAGAAACAGCCATCTAAGCGTGCTGAGCCCACGTCATTGGCTGTCAGCACCTTCCTGTGTCGACCAATTGTAGGCCACTTACCGCCCATCACTCAAAATTCACCCCCTACCTTCGTCCTACGCAATGAGTCAAGCGTGACTCAGGGCCAGTTGGGAAGATGAGACCACACTAGGGGGAGCAAGGGGTTAGGGGCACAGAGGGCAGAGAGAGAAAGTTCCGCTACATTAACCCCAACGCCACACTCGCCAATCAAAGCTGACCCACAGCACTTCCCGGCCTCCTATAATCTCATGGCCGGTCTCTTTAAACACAGTCAAATTGATGTCTGTCACCAATAAAAAAAATCTAATTAGTTTGATTGGATTCCACCAATAAATCTCGCCAATGAATTTGAAAGTGGGCGTGAGGTCAGATGATCAATCCTGCTGAGTGGCACCACACTGCTTCCTATTCTGAGGTAATGGCCTGGAAACAAATGGCAGGTCTATGACACCTGAGCCTCTCCAGGGCGGCTCCGCTCTTTTAACCCAAGATCCAGTAAGGGCGTCCTCAAACTGGATTTGGGCACTCAGACTTTGCTTTAGCTTGTTTGCTTGTGCCATTGCTAACCCCCCCCCCCCCCCACCCAAAAAAAAAAACAACAACTCTGATTTCAACTCAGTTCTATGTTGCAATGTGGCAGCTCTCATTAAATTACTTGCAAAAGGAGCTATTGCGTTGTTTAAATGTTTTTTTACGTGCAAAAATGTACTTGCCGACTTTTGGATTATTTGAAGTATTCCTATTGATTTATCCTGTTAATTGTGTTGTTATCATTCTAAACTGGCGAAAAGTGATCGCATTATTTAAATCTATGGCTGTCGCACGCATGCACAGCCATCATGCTGTGCTATTTTCATTCCCTCCCAATAATGCCAGAAAAGGCGAAATGCAGTAAAATTGACCACTCAGTGCTAGACTTTAGGCTTGAAGTGAGCCCAAGTATGGTAGGATTAACAAAGTACAAGTGCACCCTAAATAATCCATGCTTTGCCAGTCACATGACAATGCGTAAGCATACATGCAGAATTCATAGTGACTTGTCAATTCTTAATGATACCCAAAGAATACTCAAAATAATCATAAGTCAAAACCCAATGGAGGCTCACTTACTCGTCAGTGCGTAAATGTAAAAAAGCAAATCATTTGAATAATGTGATCAGTCCTCTCGCAAGTAATTCATGGCAGCCACCACCTTACGCAAGATAAATAATCAGAATGACTAGAATTAAAGGCCTACTGAAATGAGATTTTCTTATTTAAACGGGTATAGCAGGTCCATTCTATGTCATACTTGATCATTTCGCAATATTGCCATATTTAACTGAAAGGATTTAGTAGAGAACATCGACGATAAAGTTTGCAACTTTTGGTCGCTAATAGAAAAAGCCCTGACTTTACCGGAAGTATGTGCGCGTGACGTCACGAGTTGCAGGGCTCCACACATATTCACATTGTTTTTAATGGGAGCCACCAGTAGTAAGAGCTATTCGGACCGAGAAAACAACAATTTCCCCATTAATTTGAGGGAGGATGAAAGATTAGTTTTTGAGGATATTGATAGCGAAGGACTAGAAAAAAAAAAAATCAAGTTAAAAAAAAAAGGCGATTGCATTGGGACGGATTCAGATGTTTTTAGATACATTTACAAGGATATTTCTGGGAAAGCCCTTATCTTTCTATTGTGTTGCTAGTGTTTTAGTGAGTTTAGTAGTACCTGATAGTCGGAGGGGTGTGTCCACGGGTGTCTTGAGGCCAGTGTCTGAGGGAAGTCGACGGCAGCTGTTTGGACGGCGCAAGCTCAGCTGATCTCCGGTAAGAGGCGACTTTTTACCACAATTTTCTCACCGAAAACTGCTGGTTGACATTTGGTCGGGATCCATGTTCGCTTGACCGCTCTGATCCATAGCAAAGTTTCACCTCTGGGAATTTTAAACAAGGAATCACCGCGTGTTTGTGTGGCTAAAGGCTAAAGCTTCCCAACTCCATCTTTCTACTTTGACTTCTCCATTATTAATTGAACAAATTGCAATAGATTCAGCAACACGGATGTCCAAAATACAGTGTAATTATGCGGTTAAAGCAGACGACTTTTAGCCGCGAGTAGTGCAGCGCTAATATTTCCTTACAGTCCGTGACGTCACGCGCATGCGTCATCATTCCGCGACGTTTTCAACAATAAACTCCGCGGGAAATTTAAAATTGTAATTTAGTAAACTAAACCGGCCGTATTGGCATGTGTTGCAATGTTAATATTTCATCATTGATATATAAACTATCAGACTGCGTGGTTGGTAGTAGTGGGTTTTAGTAGGTCTTTAAGCTTGAAAATAACACACAAAGTCAGGGAAATTGCAGTAATAGAACAGTAGTGGGAAGTAAGCCCAAGTACGTAATAACTGGCCTGTAGCAAATATACTCTAAGATCCAGTTAGGGTCCAAAAATGTATACCAAAATAATCAAATATTGTTATTACATCAAGTGCCTGAAACAAATCAAAATCCTATTGTCATCACATCACAATGTTAGCAAATGTAATCAACTCTTGGCTGTACCTTTTGGCTTTTGGCTTGGTGCTCATCACGCTTCTGCTTCTCTTCCAGTTTTATGATAACCGCGATCATCTGCGATTTAAGAGCACTTTGCTCGGTAGCCCCTGCGCTCCAGATGAACAGCGTCTGGGCCAGCCAGCCCAGTCATCGTGACAGCCCTATGCAAACATTGGCGCCCAACGGACAAACACCCCTTCCACTGCACAGCGGGTAGAGTGCACACAACCTCACGTTAAATCACTCACACCCAAACCTCTGTGCAAACAAACAGTGGCACGTAGAATCTCTGAAGACACTCGTGTTACAACATTTCTGTGGCGAGGGGCTACAAAATCGCAGAAACAATATCCTGACAAAAACCTCACATGTCTATTTCTGTCAGGCTGTAAAAGACCTGCTAACTAGGGTAATGTTAGCAAACCTGAAAAATGTCACTTTACATGCCAATGGCTCTCAGTGGTAGTCAGTTCATGCCAATTAAAGTGGCAGAGCGGACAAGGAGGTTCATTGTGGAATCTGCTACAAATCCTGTGTCATTGATACGGTTGGCTAAAAGGCTATCAATAGCTGCACTGTCTGAAACGAGCTCGATGCCAGGGATGATTAAATGCCACACGCACAACGACCAATAGGATGTGGCTGCAAGTGCGAGGAATGATCCGCAGCTGCCGTCGCCAACAATAGACGTCCCCTTGAACTGTGTTTTACCTCTTATCCTTGGATTCACCTTTTACATTTTGACTTATCAGACCAAGGTTTTTGAAGCAGTGTGTTTGCCAATGGTGCGACTAAGTCACTGGATTAATGGGACAATGGATGGGAGAAACTTAAACATCCCTCACTATAATGTTTTTAAAGCTTTTAAATGAGGGTCTCACAAAATTGTACTGAAAGTGGGTTGACTACAAACTAGCCTTGATGATGGAGATTAGACACGGGAATGCAACATTTTGCATGTCTGTAGCTTTATGTAAACAAGCTGTTTGTCCAAACCAGCCTTTGAAACGGTATGGTGTACTTTAACTACTTTTTAGACCCAATCTGTAACTCTTAAACATCATTAAACATCAACATCATAGATGCAGTCTATCACATACAACAATGTAACTTGAAGGAGTGCAACAGGACGACACAAACGTTAGCAACACTAGCCTAGCTATGTGAGATACGTGATAACATTACAGTTACGATTTAAAAGCAGCACCATTTAGTTAGCCTATTTGTTGTGGTAAAACAAAATGATCAAAACTACACCTTCCACTTAGTTGACAGACTGGCAGGTTTTGTTTTAAGATGTGTAGCAAAGCCTACTTAATAACCGGATGGATTTTCCCACCGATGGTGCTCATAAGGAAGCACTAGGGACATTTCTTCCTGTTAATAAACACCGAGCCATTTTTCATACTGGGGGAATCTTTACCATGTACAGTCCATAGTTAAAGGCCTACTGAAATGAGATTTTCTTATTTAAACGGGGATAGCAGGTCCATTCTATGTGTCATACTTGATCATTTCGCGATATTGCCATATTTTTGCTGAAAGGATTTAGTAGAGAACATCGACAATAAAGTTCGTAACTTTTGGTCGCTAATAAAAAAGCCTTGCCTTTACCGGAAGTAGCAGACTATGTGCGGGTGACGTCACTGGTTGTAGAGCTCCTCACATTGTTACAATCATAGCCACCAACAGCTAGAGCGATTCGGACCGAGAAAGCGACAATTTCCCCATTAATTTGAGCGAGGATGAAAGATTTGTGGATGAGGATAGCGAGAGTGGAGGACTAGAAAAAAAAAAAGGCGAGGGCAGTGAGAGCGATTCAGATGTTATTAGACACATTTACTAGGATAATTCTGGAAAATCCCTTATATGCTTATTGTGTTACTAGTGTTTTAGTGAGATTATATGGTACCTTAAAATTGGAGGGGTTTGGACACGGATGTGGTGACCGCCAGTGTCTCCGGTGGGAGGAGGTAATAGTCCGCAGCTGCAGGAGGAAGCAAGCTCCGCTCATGTCTACGGTAAGAGCCGACTTATTAGCACCATTTTCTCACCGAAACCTACTGGTTGACATGTGATCGGGAACAATGTTCACTTGACCGCTCTGTTCCATAGTAAAGCTTCACCTTCTGAAATTTTAAACAAGGAAACACCGGCTGTGTTTGTGTTGCTAACGGCAGCTGCAATACACCGCTTCCCACCTCCATCTTTCTACTTTGACTTCTCCATTATTAATTGAACAAATTGCAAAAGATTCAGCAACACAGATGTCCAGAATACTGTGTAAATATGCGATTAAAACTTGGATCGAGCTGGTAAAAATTGTCCGCTACAACCGGTGACGTCAAACCTACTCGTCATCATACTGCGACTTTTTCAACAGAACACTTCATGGGAAATTTTAAATTGTAATTTAGTAAACTAAAAAGGCCGTATGGGCATGTGTTGCAATGTTAAGATTCCATCATTGATATATAAACTATCAGACTGCGTGTTCGGTAGTAGTGGGTTTCAGTAGGCCTTTAAGGACTTTAGCAAAGACTACTTTTTATTTTATGTTTTAAGTGATAAGCGTATACACAGGGCGGGCTAATCGAACTAAGGGCAGGTCAGAGGCAGTATCATGTCCATTAAGGAGAGTTTTCCTTCACAACATCATGAAAACTTCAACAACAAGTGCTGTCTGATTCTCATGGACCGTCTCTAGAGGCCCATTATACTTTTAGAACATCATTAAAAATGTAAATTTCGCAGGATGTTCAGCACACCTGCTTATTTTTTCTTTTAGCGATACACTGTTGCCATATGTTCCACTTCACACAGCTGTATTCTATTATTTAGTATGACAACACTGACAACAGCTCTTTGTGCACACAACATATTAGGAGTAGCTGCTTGTGTAACCATCCATGGGTACCACTGTTTAACTGGCTGCCACTTGTGCCCACTCCAGTTCGGGCCCTTAAAACACACACCCCGCTGCACCCTGACCGTCCCCTGACCCAAGTGGTAATATGGCTTTGATAGCAACTTGTTTAACCCAACTTCAGCAACCCACCCACGCACACTGCGGTTAAGGAAAGTCTGAGGGAAGTGCAGAGGCAGGGGGGCTTTCACAGCAAGGTAGCAAAACCTGTGGTTGTGACTTTTCCTGCATATTCATTTCAACAATGGCCAAGAGGCTGCATCTGGCTCGGTTTTTGTACAGTCTGCGCATTTATCAGCTGTCACTGAAAAACAGCAGACGCACCGAGAAAGACAAATAAGCCAAATTCTGTGGAAAATTGATCCGGGTATTCCTTGAAGTATCTGCCGAGGCTTGCCAAAGGCTGGATCTGGAGGTGAGGAGGTTCACATTCCCCAAAACAGATGCCATGCCGCTGTGAAATAAATCATCCTTGAGCGAGATAAACGGTCATTTTAAAGCACCTACACTTCATCCCTACAGGACCGGTCCATGTTGCAGTGTAGAATGAGCGGCATCTTGAAACCCAGCAAAACCTGAGACACACTGATTTCACCCTCTCAGTTTCAGAGGGGAAAACGATTATGGGAAGGCCTTATGTTAACATTGAGGCTTGTCCAAATATTTCTGTAATCCAAGGGAATTTGGCTGAGGACTGACGAGGGCCATTTTACACTGAGGAGCGCTTGTGTCAGGGTCCGTGGCCACCGCCGGGCCAAGGACAGACTATTGCACCCAACAAGCCCCCCACCCCCAATTAAACGCAGAGAGCGCCCTGTCCTCCTCCATCAAGCTCTGGGAAAAGTTTCAAACCCTTAACTCTGCTGACCAAAATATCTAAATCTGTGTAGGGTTCAAACACAAATGCTGGTAGTGCACTTTAAAAACCCAGTTTCTGTCAGTTCTGGAACCTGTGAAACAAATAGTGTATATGGGTGCCTCATTTACTGGTACGGAACATGTCTGGCACCTTGCGAGCCATACTGAAGAAAAATGGCCCCACTTTAGTGGAGTGTTTCTCAAATAGTGGGGCCCTGAGAGCCAGAAGGACTTCCAGTATTAGCGTATTTATTAATCCTTGAACAATACACAAAGTTCCAGCTCTGTGGCTGCAGTGCTCAAATTAATCAACAGGCTGACCAGGAAATATAACGAAGTACCAGCCAGTTAAACAGTGGTACCCCTGGATGGGTTTACCATATAAAATACACAGTACAGTATAATATCCTTGAGTAGAATACACTCTTCATACAGTATGCAACAAGTGTTGGTCAACTATAGCTGTGATGGGATACATTCCGAACTTGTTCCACTCATCGACAAGACGAAATTAAATATGATTGGATTTTGCTTCTGTCAACATTTTTGTCTCGGTTTTATACGTTAACTAGCATGTCAATTAATTGTGTTGAGGTCTAAGTCAACATGCTTTTGTTTTGATTATATATCACACTGTCAGGGACAGGCATGGGCAAACTGCTCATTAGTATTAAAGCTACAGACATACAAAATGGTGACTGACTAATAATGACACTTTAAACCAGGGGTCCCCAAACTGTTTAACTCGAGGGCCGCACTGGATTAAAAAAAGGCTGTTTATATATATATATATATATATATATATACATACATATATATATATATATACATACATATATATATATACATACATATGTATGCATATATATATATATACACACATAAATGTATATATATATATATATACATACATATATATGCATATATATACACACACATATATATGCATATATATACACATATATATGCATATATATATATATTTATACATATACATATATACACATATATAAACACATATATATATACATACATATATATGCGTATATATATATTTATACATATACATATATATGCATATATATTTATACATATACATATATGCATATATATTTATACATATACATATATATATATGCATATACATATATACACATACATATATATACACATATACATATATATACATACATATATACATGCATATATATATACTAACACATATATGTGTATATATATATAGATATATATATATATGTATATACACGCACACGCGCGCGCGCACACACACACACGCACACACACGCACACACACACACACACACACACACACACACACACACACACACACACACACACACGTTAGGTCTTGAACGTATTTTCCATTCTACCCCGGTATTGAGCACTGATAAACCACAGAAACCTCAACTATACGTAAATATATATATATATTCCGAGCATGATGATGTGACGTTATCGATGGGAAAATGCATTTTTAGACAATATGATTTGCCTTAGCGGCTAGGAGACACCGAGAGTAACAAGCGGTAGAAAATGGATTAGAAAGGACAGATTTAAATACACTTTTTTTTTTTTCTTAACTTGGGACTGCCCGTGGGGTGGATTTTGGATGCTGGTGAGCCCGCAGGAGCCCTGCTTTAAACTGTCAACATTCCTGCATCAAGGCTATATTTCAGACCATAAACTTCAAATACACTATTGTGGGACGTTTAAAGACTTACAATTATTAAAATTGTAAAATAACGGACCTTTAACAAAGCTGGCAACACTAAGTCAAGCTACGTTATATTGGTGGTGGGATTTTTTTTTGTCACTCCTGTGCACACAATACAAGCCTAAAGCAAGTACATTTGTGTTTGGACACCTCTTGAGTCATGAAGGAAAAGCATTAGCGATGAATAAAATACAACACATTTATAATTCTCCAGCCACTTCAGCAAAAGCCGCACTTCCATCACAAACAGTTAATCAGGCCGCAAGGAGCTCTGGAGATTCAGAGCAGGGAGTTGAACATGTAATGCTCTCACAGGTGGCTTCCTTGTCTTTACTGACATGTCAGATATAGCCTCAAAACAAATGATCGGCTCGAACCACAAAAATGTGCGGCGGCTAATTGTTTCAATGGATTTATGGTTAGGTAATAGTCGAGAAGAACGCCATTGACTGATTTCCCATGCATTCAGCAGCAAAAAGCACACTGCCAGTTCGATGAGACTCGATTACAATTTCTAAGCATGACTTGTAGCAATTCTGTGGGAAAAAGTGGCTAAAAATTACGTTAAACCAGTACATTTATAGCACAGGCACATAATTGAACGATGGACACACAAGTCATGTTAGAATGGTTGGAAAATGCATCATCTCCACTAATAGCTGAATTTCCCCCTGCAGTCACCAGTAAAGTCTTATCTTAATCACAGTATTCAAGTAAATGTCAGTCTGATTTAGTGTTATAATAACACTGTTCTTCTTACTTCAGGCCATTACCCATTATGGACTAACTCTTACAGCCACTCCACTGGCGGCCTGCCAGCCAAATCTGACATCAGACATTAAAACTTGGGAGCGACTAACATTTTTGCAGCGGATTCCTAAACACAGCATGTTGATAAATCTGTGATTCCCAAAAACAGCGCCGCACACATTCTTGAGCTGTGAGGGATCATCAGGTGTGCGGCGGGAAACTATTCCATTTCACTTAATTCGTCAGAATATTAATTACTTGAAATAAACAAATCATCCATCTATATCTATGCTTGCAACGTAAGGAGGACAAGCAGAAGCAAAAGCTCTTCCACTAGATGGCAGTAGGTAAAGTTAAGTAGTGTATCCACCTGTTGGCATTCATTCAACAGAATAAATCATATCACTTGGTAGTGTGCCATGAGATTTTATTAAATGTAAAAAATGTTCCAGAACTCATTAAAATGTTGAGAATCTGTGTTTAGTATTTTTGCATGCAGCATGTCCTTAAAACAGCAGTGTTCCTGTCATATAGAGGATTTGGACTTTTTTTTTTTGAATAGGTCCCCAAAAAGAGCAGTGTACCTGGTCATGTAGAGGATCTTTGACTAGTGCTTTCGCACTAGGTCCTAAAAAACACAGTGTTCCTGTCATACAGAGTATCATGTACTTGGGTTTTTTCCATAGGTCTTTAAAAAGAGCAGTGTTCCCTGTCATATGGAGCAGTGGTCCTCAAACTGTTTTCACCAAGTACCAACTCAGAAAATACTTGGCTCTCCAAGTACCACGATAATGGCCAACATAAAAATACAGTAGCGTAGTAGGCTTAAGTATTCATTAAAAACAAGACAGGTTTTATTTAACAAACATGTTTAATATTTTTGGCCACTGTAACATTACACAGAGTCTGAACAGTGACCATGCATCAAATTAGTCCAGTGTCTCAAATGTTTCGGCTCTATGTAAGCCTACTACAACCCGTAGAAACACCTTAATAAGATTGTGTTCCGTTTTTTAAAAGAGTCGGACTAACACACCTGGATAATGCTATAGGAAACCAGATCTCTCGAGGGGGTGTGCGTGCCGGTGAGTACCCTTTGTATCAAGCATGCACCAGTCTCTACGCGCGGGATAGAACTCGAAAGCAAATACCATTCAATAATAAGAGGAGACTGTTTATTTGCTTCACAAATGAAAAGAACAGAACATTTTGAAATGCATTGATGGTAGAAAAAAAAGGAATTATTATTATTTAAGAAGGTAGCTAAAGAAAATGCCGGCTTAACTAGGACTCACGGACAAAATAGACAAAATACGAATGAGATGAAAAATAATGAAGCAGGTACATTAAAGGTGAATAATAAAGCGTACATAAACCTCTTCACCTGCATTTGTTCAAGCCAACTGATTAACTTTCCGCACAACGGGCAAGATAGTCCAGACAAATAGCAACCTTCACCTGGATATCAGTCGGGGCACAAACGGTCTTTTTCCTTGGCTTTAAAAAATTTCCATCAATCTACAGAGCTTTTTGAAAGAACTTGGAGAAAAGTTTTGTTTCAGTTTTTGTCCGAAAATTCCTTCAAAAAAACTCTTCTGCCACCTTTCTTTGCATCCGACCCGATACATTCTTGGTAGTAGCGTCATGATCGTAGCGCAATCCAGGATCATTTATTGATACTGTCTGCTAATTAGCAATAGCATACCCATTAAAGATGTAATATTTGTAATCTGTGCAAGTATTACAGCGGACATCAGTTAAAACAAGTTGTTAGAATCCGCAACTCCTCAGGTCAACCAGACAAGTAATTCAGTTATCAACAATAAAATGAAATAATCGCTCCCCCCCCCAGTGTACGGGAAGCACATAGCGTGTGACCAATAGTCGCATTATCGCGTGCCCATGGACATTTGGACTTCACACGCAAGTGTGAAAATACAAAAAAACTAACTATTTGAAAAATCAGACTAATTTAGTGCATGGAAACATAGTGAGCGTGTTTAATTATAGGAAAATAAAACCTGTCCTTTATTCAAGTGACTCTTTGGCGTACCACCACAGTTTGAGAATCCCTGATATACAGTAGAGGATTTTGGACTAGCGTATATGCACTGGTCATAAAAAACAGAGGATGATGGTTTGGAAATTTGTCCTTAAAAACAGCAGTGCCCTCTCTCTCTTATGGAGGATCTTTGACTAGCGTTTTTGCAGGTCGTTAAAAACAACAGTGTTGTTTGTCATATAGAGGATCTCTGACTAGCGTTTTTGCACTTACAATTCAGTAGTACACCGCTCGAGAAACATTTTTTTGCGGCCATCTGCAGCAGATTAATGAACCACCAACCTATGGTAAAGAAAGACTTATCTAGAGCAGTCTTTAACCACAGGGTCAGGGCCCATTGTTGGGCCGCCGGCGCCCCCTAGATGGCTGCCATAAAATATCTATCTCAGCTGTGGTCTATATAGGTCGCAGTGGTACTCAGTTGTAGTACACTTTTCCACCAATTGTGGCAGTAATGACAATATCAAACAAAAAGGAGAAGTCTGAAGCTAAAGTCACAGAGAGGTTTTTTAAGCGCAAAAATTATTACTAAAGTGATGAAGTTGTATTTTAATTTGCACTTAAATTTCTATTGTCGGTTCATTTAAGAAACATGTACAAATAATAACAATTATTTATTGTTAATTTAGTTAGAATGTATTTATTTTAGCACTGCGTAATTGTATTCAAATGTCTTTAGGGCTACATAAGTAAACATTGATTGATTGATTGATTTTTGCAGTATATTTTATTAGTAATTATTTTTGTAATCAGCCTGACCTAAGCCCTGGTAATAATCGCTGTGTTTGACAAGGTTGCAAACTCTAAGTAGGTTAGACATATTATTGAATATGTTTAAAATCAATGGTACAGTTACTAATTCAGTGTTAATATTTGAGGGGGCCCTGATCCCTTTGTGGTGGAAAATTTGGGCCTCAAGGTCAAAAAGGTTAGGAACCCCTGAGGATCTTTGACAAGCATTTTAAGAGCATACAACAAAACTGCTAGTGCTGTTGTTATGTACGATCTTTGACTAGCAATTTTCAGTAGGTCCTTAGAAAAGGTTAGTGCTGATATCATGAAGAGAATCTTTGACAATGTCTTTAAAGGGGAACATTATCACCAGACCTATGTAAGCGTCAATATATACCTTGATGTTGCAGAAAAAAGATCATATGTTTTTTTAACCGATTTCCGAACTCTAAAAGGGTGAATTTGGCAATTTAAACGCCTTTCAATTGTTCGCCTGTCGGAGCAATGACCTTTCACCCGTGACGTCACATTGTGAAGCGAACCGCTATTTTCTCAAACACATTACACACATCATGTCAAATAAGCTTTGTTATTTTCCGTTTTTTTCGACTGTTTTCCGGTACATTGGAGACATCATGCCTCGTCGTCGTGTTGTCGGAGGGTGTAACAACACGAACAGAGACGGATTCAAGTTGCAACAGTGGTCAAAAGATTCGAAAAGTCAACGAAATCACAAAGGTGAGTTTTGTTGATGTTATTGACTTATGTGGAGTGCTAATCAGACATATTTGGTCACGGCATGACTGCAAGCTAATCGATGCTAAGATGCTATTTAGGCTAGCTGTATGTACATATTGCATCATTATGGCTCATTTGTAGGTATATATGCATCCAGCCTTTCCCTCTACCCACATTTAATGCCAAACAAACACATACCAATCGTTGGTTAGAAGGCGAGCGCCAAATTTGTCTGCGCTTCCTCCAGTGCCACTGTCTGTCGTAATATGGCTCAAAAGCTTCTGTTTCTTCTTTAATTTTGTTTTCGGTACCTGCCTCTACACTCCAACCATCCGTTTCAATACATGCATAATCTGTTGGATCGCTTATGGCGCTGAAATCCGAGTCTGAATCCGAGCTACTATGCTATACCTTTCTGTGCTATCCGCCATGTTTGTTTCTGGTGGCTTTACGCAGTGACATCACAGGACAACAGACGGGTGGATATAGCGATGGTGTAAATCAGGCACTTTGAAGCCGTTTTTCGGTATATTGCGTGATGGGTAAAATTTTGACAAAAACTTCATAAAATAAAATAAGCCACTAGGAACTGATTTTTATGGGTTTTAACCATTCAGAGATTGTGATAATGTTCCCCTTTAAATAAACAGTCATGTGCACCTGTTATATAGATGATCTTTGATTTGACTTGTGTTTTAACTGAACACTTAAGGACTATGTCTGTCATTTAGTGAGGGAAATATGTAAAGAAATGTGACATTATATATTAGAATTAAAAAATAATAGTGTGGGGACAAGTGTGGCCGTCCAGTTCTTCACTTTCCTAAAATGTGGTTCTGGACCAATTCATTGCACAACCCTTCCTTTCAGCAATCTATACAACTAATGTCAGTATTTGTTTAATATTTGGTAATCTCTCATGCGAGACATCTCACTAAACTCAACCCGCAGTTCAGTGGGCAAAGTGTGTGAAACACAAAACCCCCGAATATGTGGAGCATGTGTAGACATATTCTATGCAACACGGTGCACCAGAAGCAGTCTGCGTGACCCTGGACGCCATAAACAAATACGTCTCGGCAACTGCGGCGCACCAACGTGACACTGCTCATAAAAACGGATTTGTCCAATTGCACCTGTGCCAGTTCAGCATTCCCCTCTCTCCACACCCCATGGCCATTCATGGGGGGTATCATATCCCAGCATTACACAGACAGACATGTAACCTGTAATTTGTATACAGGGAGAGCTTGCTTTTCCATTGCCTCTGGCTCAGTGTGTGGTTTTACAAAGCATGTCGTAACAACATTTGTATTTTAATTGTCTGACAAAATAAAAGGCACATCTCTGTGCATTAATGGAATACGCTCAATAAGGACACTTAAAGGCCTACTGAAATGAGATTTTCTTACTTAAATGGGGATAGCAGGTCCATTCTATGTGTCATACTTGATCATTTCGCAATATTGCCATATTTTTGCTGAAAGGATTTAGTAGAGAACATCGACGATAAAGTTCGCAACTTTTGGTCGCTAACAGAAAAGCCCTGCCTTTACCAGAAGTCGCAGACGATGACGTCACCTGTTGATGGCTCCTCACATTGTGTTTAATGGGAGCCTCCAACAAAAAGAGCTATTCGGACCGAAAAAACGACAATTTCCCCAATAATTTGAACGAGGATGAAAGATTCTTGTTTGAAGATATTGATAGCGATGGACTAGGAAAAAAAAAATCAAGTTAAAAAAAAAACGCGATTGCATTGGGACGGATTCAGATGTTTTTAGACACATTTACTAGAATAATTCTGGGAAATTCCTTATCTTTCTATTGTGTTGCTAGTGTTTTAGTGAGTTTAATATTACCTGATAGTCGGAAGGGTGTCTGATGGAAGTCGACGGCAGCTGTACGGACGGCACAAGCTCAGCTGATCTCCGGTAAGAGGCGGCTTTTTACCACAATTTTCTCACCGAAAACTGCCGGTTGACAAGTGGTCGGGATCAATGTACGCTTGACCGCTCTGATCCATAGTAAAGTTTAACCTCCAGAAATTTTAAACAAGGAATCACCGTGTGTTTGTGTGGCTAAAGGCTAAAGCTTCCCAACTCCATCTTTCTACTTTGACTTCTCCATTATTAATTGAACAAATTGCAAAAGTTTCAGCAACACAGATGTCCAAAATACTGTGTAATTATGCGGTTAAAGCAGACGACTTTTAGCTGTGTGTGTGTGTGCACAGCGCTAATATTTCCTAACAGTCCATGACGTCACGCGTACGCGTCAGCATTCCGCAACGTTTTCAACAGGTCACTTTGCGTGAAATTTAAAATTGCAATTTAGTAAACTAAAAAGGCTGTATTGGCATGTGTTGCAATTTTAATATTTCATCATTGATATATAAACTATCACACTGCGTGGTCGGTACTAGTGGGTTTCAGTAGGCCTTTAACCCTCCTGAGGTGCCCCTGACATTGCACGAGAGCCTATGAATGCGGTCAAGAGATCCTCCCAACAACAAACGGAGGCTGCAGATAAAAAAACCTCTCAGCCAAACTTGCCGCAGGGCCATAGCTCAGGTAACATGTGACGCTGTCAGTCTACATGCCATGCCACTCAGGGAATCCTGCATCCACTCACAGATGAGCTCCATACTAGCGGTACATGGCCAAATTTGTTCAACACACACACACGCGCAAACATGCACACTGGAGGGGAGAGTGCTGGCAGAGTGTGAATGTGTTCACTCGCTGCAGGGGAGAAGTAAAGAAAAGGAGCAAGAGAGCTGAAACAAACGCATGCTAGCGTCTATTAGTCCGAGTTGTGGCGTGGGATGGATGGGGGGAAAAATTCATTCATTTACACTCCCTTCCTCTTTGAACCCTTTCTCCATCCATTCCCTTTGCTCCTGCCCTCCCACTCCATTATCTCCATTCTGGATAAAAGGAAAAGCCCCCCCAGTGGCCGCACTTCTCTCAATAAGAAAAAAAAAAATTCCGACAGGCTTGCTTAATTGTACGTGATACAGACAGAGTCCTTTCTCTTTCAAATCTAAAACAGATTGCTTCTCCCAGGGGAGGGGATTATTAGACCAGAGGGATGACAAAGCAGGGACAGTGCTGCCCGCTGGGGGGGGGGGGGGGGGGGGGGGGGGGGGGGGGGGTTGCAATGCGTGTGTGCGTATGTTTCTTTTGTGCACGTCACAAGATTACGTTAGCGGCCAGCACACGTGCCTTAAGGTTGAGCCTCCCATCACAGCAACTCCACTAGTGGGAATTTCTACATCGTTTTCCTTTCACACCCAACTTCGGACTTGCCTTTCATCTCTGCATCTTAGCCCCCGCATCCTGGTGCGGTCAAGGAATCCGTCATGCAGCGTCAAGGCAGAAGCAGCTAAGAAATGCCAATGACGGACGGACAGGATACCTTCCGGTGATGATGTTTACATGTCCTGACTTTGAGAGGCTGACTTAACACGTGGAGGGGGGCCCCTCCAAAATAGATCAATGCAGCATGTGGCATGTTTATGCCCTGGAGACATGCTCCAAAAGGCCATTTCCGAGCAATTAAGTAAACATAATGTAGTTTAAATGTTGCACTGATAAGACTTTAGAAACGTAATATTGTTCACCATTTTGTTTAATAAGGAAGAAATTTAGCTTTCGCCAAAAATTTGTGTTGACTTTTTTCGTCTCGGTTATCATATACGGCCAATCACCGCATTTTAAACTACTGAATTACCTTTACTCGCATCGAGTGCCCAAACCCAGAACCCCACACGTTGGTGACTCAGTCCCTCTTCTTTTTTTCCCCTAACTTAACAAGACTGCAAAATAATCCACCATTGGGCCCCCAAAAAAAGTTGAGTGACAGCACTTAGAAAAAGAAGGTGAGAAACACATTTCAATTCAAGAAAAAACTCGTGGCACAAAGTACAAAGGTGCGTCGTCCTCAATAAAAAGTAAAAGTAATGTTAAATGTTCATTTATTCATGTCACTCATCATGTATTCCACATTTTTCTGCATGTTAAAATATAATCATTTTGTTTATATTTTGGGTATCTGGAACACATTATTTGCATTGTTTCAAATGTGAAACATTGCTTGAGTTTTACGTTCGATTTGATTTGATTTTACCTGATATCTTAGTATATTGGCCAATAAAGAATTAATAGAGGGCCGCAAATTGGACTCCAGTGCCTAACCCTAACTAACCCCAACCCGATTTTTCCAAGTACTGAAAATAAGCACCTTTTTGTTTTGTAAAGAGTCTTCCTTGTATGCCGCTCCCAAAAATATTTTAAGCTAATACACACAAACCTGGCAATATATATAAATAGCTAAAGCGTGATGGCTCCAGCAGGAGGCAGACTTAAAGATAAGAGTGTTGCTGCTTTTTGCTTAGCATCAGAAACACATGCAGAACTCCATGTTGTACAATCATCCATTTCCACGCATTATTAACAAAAACAAGAAAGTTACGTCACCCTTAGAACCAGCGTCCTCTGCAATGGACATTTGTTTTTTTGTCCATTTATTTTGCAAAACACAAATGTCCACTGCAAAGAACACTGGTTCTAAGGGTGGTTCCAATGTATAAGCATACTTATCACTGATAAGAATCCACAAGTCAAGTCATCCACATTTGGAAGAATGGCTACCGGAATAAATGTTTGTCTTGGCAAGTACCTATTTATTTGCAACAGCTGTTCATGTTTGTAGCACACTGAAGCGCTTCCTGCAGGCCAAACATAATCACAGCTACTTTGCCGTGCAGTATAATACAACAACTGGCATGGCAAAAAAAAAAAAATCATGTTTTTCACAGTGACAACATGCTTGCAGCCGCAGTGATCACAGCATTTTGGAGGTTAAAGGCCTACTGAAACCCACTACTACCGACCACGCAGTCTGATAATTTATACATCAATGGTGAAATATTAACATTGCAACACATGCTAATACAGCCTTTTTAGTTTACTAAATTGCAATTTTAAATTTCCCGCGAGGTGTCGTGTTGAAAACGTCGTGGAAAGATGACTCGTATGATAACACATGCGTTTGACGTCTCGGGTTGTAGCGGACATTATCTTCCAGCCCGATCATAGCTATAAGTAGTCTGCTTTAATCACATAATTACACAGTATTCTGGACATCTGTGTTGCTGAATCTATTGCAATTTGTTCAATTAATAATGGAGGAGTCAAAGTAGAAAGATGGAGGTGGGAAGCTTTAGCCTTTAGCCACACAAACACTAGGTGTTTCCTTGTTCTAAATTCCCGAAGCCGAAGCTTTACTATGGATCAGAGCGGTCAAGCGAACATGGATTCCGACCAAATGTCAACTAGCAGTTTTCGGTGAGAAATTTGTGGTAAAAAGTTTGCTCTTACCGGCGACATCAGTGACATCAGCGGCGCTTCCAGCAGCGTGACTTGCCTCAAACACACTGGAGTCAACACACGTACACGTGGCCACACCCCTCCGACTTTAGGTACTATTTAATCTCACTAAAACACTAACACAATAGGCAGATAAGGGATTTGCCAGAATTATCATAGTAAATGTGTGTAATAACATCTGCAATCGCCTTTTTTTTTTTTTCCTAGTCCTTCAATCTCAAGATCTTCATCCACGAACCTTTCATCCTCGCTTAAATTAATGGGGAAATTGTCGCTTTCTCGGTCCGAATAGCTCTAGCTGCTGCTGGCTATGATTATAAACAATGTGAGGATATGAGGAGCCCTACAACTCGTGATGTCACGCGCACATCGTCTGCTACTTCCAGTAAAGGCAAGGCTTTTTTATTAGCGACCAAAAGTTGCTAACTTTATTGTCTATGTTCTCTACTAAATCCTTTCAGCAAAAATATGGCAATATCGCAAAATGATCAAGTATGACACATAGAATGGACCTGTTATTCCCGTTTAAATCCCTGTTTAAATAAGAAAATGTCATTTCAGTAGGCCTTTAAGTACTTCAAGTAGCAGGCAGGAAGTGTAGCTATGGCTGGTTTACCAGGGTCAACACAGGCTCACCCAGCAGCAGCTTTCACCTGCACTATGTCCCCTTTTACAGTTGCAAAATCTCCATCGGACACACACACACACACACACACACACACACACACACACACACACACACACACACACACACACACAGCCTGGAGCTGGAAATAAATACTATACATCATATTCTCGCTCCTGCTGGCAGGCTTCCCATCTGGAGTGACGTGTGCGTTCCCTGAGTTCTCTGACAGTTCATCCGGAAGGCAGCTCATCCATTTGGCTAACACCATGAGCCAGAGGCGCACTCTGGCTTAGATTTATGGAGGAAAACTAAAATAATGTTCTTTTTTTCCATTGATTTTACTGTTTTTTTTTTGTAATATTTGTTGCAAAATGTCAGGATATACAAACGCAATTCCGGTCGGAATGTCCTGCATTGCTTTCGGTTTGCCAGAAAATATGACATTAATGGAATGTGTTGTGCCTACTAATCCCTTGAGGAGGAATTTGCCACACAGGGAATTCCTGTCATCCAAGGGGAAACTATGAAGTCCTGTGCACATGAAGGCAACACTGCAAACACTACAAAGCACATAGAATGTTATCAGAATAGTAAAGTACCTGGCAGACAGCGTCCTGGCAAGGAATCCTGCGAGTGTTCCCTGCGTTCATGGAGGAGTTGAAGAGTCAAGAGGAGGTGGACCACACGGCTCCTGGAAGACAACCTCTCTCCTCTAATCCCCTCTCCGATGTGATGACACCCTCCGAACTCCACCATCTGTTGAAACACGTCCCGGAGCAGTCAGCACACCGCCGCCGTGTTGGGAGCCCCCCCACCGCCCGGCTGCCCAATCACAGGCCGGCAGCTGGGTGGCTCCTAGCTGCCAGGAGGCAGGGACAAGGACACAGTTCAGTGTAGACACACACACACACACACACACACACACACACACACACACACACTGGAAGCAAGAAAAGCCCTACTATTGGTAACCTGAGAGGGAGAAAGAGAGGGAAAAGTGGAAAAAGTAGGAATGGGAGGGAGTGCAAAGTGAGGGTGGTGTAAGAAGTAAAAGTAAAGAAAATGATGACGGAATTATTCACATTTTTCATAAATGTTGCTTATTGTGATGGAAGACGCAGTAAGGGCATTTTTACATGATATTGAAGACATGACAAAAAATGTCAGTTTCCGAAAAATTGCTTAAAAATATTACATATTAAATTCACCAATTTTACTGCAAGCGTTGAATGGGAAAAAGCAGCACCATCCAGTGGACACATAATGAATATATAAAGCCAGTAGTCCACATTGAAATCTTAACAGAAGGGTCTTGCATTAGTTCATGTCAAGAAAATGTGGCATCAAAATATGCAATTATTAAATTAAATAAAAATGTGGTGTTTGGCTTAGCTTTGCAATTTCAGGCTAATTCAAGGAACTTAAATATTATGGCTATGGTTTAAGTTTATTCCGAACATGGTGTACAATTACAATTTCAATTATCACAACTTTCAGTTTCTCTTTACGTCCAAAACGGAGTAGAAAGAAGAAGAGCTTACTTGATCCTTCCCATTTTCCATTTCATGGCAGTTACTAACAAATTGGATTCACTTCCTGCTCTAAATGTGTGCACAATTTAACTCCACAAATAATTTAAAAAAAAAGTTCTCACAAACAAAATAGATAAATACATTGTAATTCACATAGTGAGATGAATAGGATTTTTTTCGTTTTCAATAAGGTTCAAAATGTTTATCAGAATTCTACTTTGCACTTTTTTAAAAAACTTTTGTTTGAACAGTGTCTTAAACTGGACCATATTTATTGTTAATAGGATAAACCAGTGGTTCTCAACCTTGTTGGAGGTACCGAACCCCGTTAGTTTCATATGCACATTCACCGAACCCTTCTTGGTGAAAAATAAAATGTTTTTTTTTTTTTCAAATTCAAGACAAGTTTATGTGTTTTTGGTAACACTTTAGTATGGAGAACATATTCTAAGTAACAAAGACTTAATTTAGAGGTTGTTGGACACTAAGGGAACATTCTAAGTAACAAAGACTTATTTTGGAGTTATTTGGTTAGGGTTAGAGGGTTAGGGTTAGAGGGTTAGGGTTATCATGAGGCCATGCCGAATAAGGCATTAATAAGTACTTAATAATGACTAGTTAAGAGCAAATATGTTACTAATGTGCAAGTTAATGAGCAACCAATTAATGGTGAATATGTGCCCCATACTAAAGTGTTACCATGTTTTTTTACTGGTCACAAAATGAACCGTGTATGAACATCACCTTGTTCAAAGAATAAAACCGACACAGTGCATAAACTCACAACAAATTACACACCTGCAAATCAGTGTGACTTCTGCTGTTGCCGTATCCGTAATACGCCGATAGGTAGAAGTTTTTATTGACACGATGAATCGGGTGTGTTTTGACCTATGCCGAACCCCTGAGGCTGACTCACCGAACCCCTGGGGCTCGATCGAACCCAGGTTAAGAACCACTGGGATAAACTAATGTAATATATAATATACAATGTCTCCTGAATCCTCTTAAGGTTTCAAATGTTATGAATAGCACCAATATATTCATTATTTTACAAAAAGCAGCAATCAAATAGCCAAAATACCACAAACAGCCGGTGCAAACAGCCTCTTAGTATGTGGTCTGACTAATCAAAGTGCAAAGCAATAAAAGCCTGCGTTGGCTCCGCAGTGGGAATGCTGCTGGCACTAAACTGTTACATCTGCAGACAAGTGAGGCAGGAGAGCAGCAGCAGCACTCACACCTCCGTGCGATAAATCCTTATAGTCCCACGGTTGCATTCCTGGCCTTCATCACCTTATTGCCTCCAGTCAAAAAGGAGTGTAGAGGAGGAGGGAAGGATGGGGGTCGGGGGGGCACTAAAATGACAATGCTGAAGAGCAGAACGTTGATAAGCAGAGTGAGTTTTTAGCACATAATGACTGGTGTGTTTCCTAAATTAATCATCCCATTTCAACTCATTAATGCAAGGGGAAACTCATGTGGAGGGGGCATTAGGTGAGAATGCTGTCAAATGAATCATTTTGTTGAACCACTGTCCTACTCACTAGGGGATTACGAGACCCTGATGATACCCCAGCGCAACTTCAAAGGTTAATGAGTTAATACCTGCTTGATATCCGACGGCATCACGCTGAGTTAATCAGAGGTGTGACACCTAAGAGAGAAGTTCCTCATTTGCATCCTGTGAGGAAGCCTTTGTGACGTACAAAAGAGCTAAAACATGTTTACACAAATCTCAATGTGTGACCTCCAAGTATTTGAACCAATATTAGGTGTGGATCGGTATGTAAACGTGATCTAATGTTTCTGTACGGGACATTTGCTACAGTACAAATGTACCGAGTTCACCTGGCGTGCTGGAGAGCAGGGAGGCCCAAAGTGGGCCCGGAGGCCAATTTTGGCCCATCGTGCCATTTTGTTTGACCCACAGAAGAGTGGCTGCCAAATGTAATACATATTCATAATGATCTCTTTCAAGCTGCACAATCATTGATGGCATGCCCGAAAGGCTGCACTGGAAAAGATAGATAGATTTTACTCAAAAAACCTGGCAGCTCAGTCTCCAGAAATTTAACGTAAAATGATTAGTCGTACCATTTTTCTATTTAAAGTAATGCACTGTAAAAATAGGAAAATTACATTATTGGGGAAAAAAGGAGCAGTTCAGTGGCAAGAATTTTGCAGTAAAAATAACAGTGGTACACTTTTCAATTTTCTGTAATGCATTGTAAAAAAAAAAACGGCCATAGATATTACAGTAAAAAAAGGCAGTCCAGTCACCGGAATTTAAAGTAAAAACAACAGTAGCACAGCTTTTCAATTTGCAGTATATATTAGTGTAAAAAAACCTGTGAATTTTATGGTAAAATTCTGGTGACTGAGCTGCAAGTTTGTTTGTTTTTTTAATTGTAAAATCTATGTGGGTTTTTTCAAAATAACTAGTAACGTTTGAATTCAAGAACCCCTGTTCTACGTTAAAGTTGTGACTTTTGGACACCGTATGGAAAAGAATAATCTTGGTGACCGTGCTTCGCCACTTCCTATAATGAAGACCTAAACGCTTCGAAATTTTGCATCCTCCATATGTCTAATCTGGGCAAAGTTTGCAAGCAATCAGATCAAATATCTAGGACAAACGGGTTACAGAACAACACCTGGGAATGGCGAAAATCTGCATAAAATGACCTTTTTGAATGTTTAGAGGTTAAAAATGTACTGTAAAGGTGCAGTTGCATGTTAACTAGGCACATTGTTTGTGTAATGTTCTTTACTACCTTATATTCAGATATGGCGGTATGAAGCTAAGTTCCTCACTCATGGTGATGTTGAATTGTAAATGTCGCTATTTGGCCTAAGGAAAATTGGCACATTTTTACTTTGGCCCTTGGAGGCAAAATGTTAGGGCATTCCCGCTGAGGGGTGGTGAAGGGCAGGAAGTGTGAAGCCTGGATTATTCCTCTCCCCCTCTAAACCCTCCCGTGTAGCTTGACGTGCACCTCTCAAAAAAGGAACCTTGTGTTGCAAAGGCTGTGATTGGTCTGCTTTTTTACAATTTTTAAAGGGGAAGATTACCACAATTTCAGAAGGGTTAAAAACAAAAAAAATCAGTTCCCAGTGGCTTATTTTATTTTTCGAAGTTTTTTTCAAAATTTTACCCATCATGGAATATCCCGAAAAAAGGCTTTAAAGTGCTTGATATTCGCTATCTGTAAATCCACCCGTCCATTTTCCTGTGACGTCACTGCGTGACGCCAATACAAACAAACATGGCATATAGAACAGAAAGATGTAGCGACATTAGCTCGGATTCAGACTCGGATTTCAGTGGCTTAAGCGATTCAACAGATTATGCATGTATTGAAACGGATGGTTGGAGTGTGGAGGCAGATAGCGAAAACGAAATTGAAGAAGAAACTTAAGCTATTGAGCCATATCACGACAGACAAAGGCAACGAGGACGTATTCAGCGATCGCCTTCTAACCAACGATTGCATCTTTTGACCACTGGAGCAACTTAACTCCGTCAATTGGTAAGTGTTTGTTTGGCATTAAATGTGGGTTGAGGGAAAGGCTGAATGCAAATATAGCTACAAATGAGGCATAATGATTCAATATGTACATACAGCTAGCCTAAATGGCACATTAGCATCGATTAGCTTGCAGTCATGCCGTGCGCAACTATGTCTGATTAGCACATAAGTCAATAACATCAACAAAACTCACCTTTGTGATTTCGTTGACTTTATCGTTGGAAATGCATCTGATTTGAGTGTCGCAGGATATCCACAAATCTCTGTCGTAGCATCGCTATTGTCGGTAGCAATGCTACGACAGAACAGAACAAACGAGGAACTTTCGCATCTTTTGACCACTGGTGCAGCTTGCATCCGTCGATTGGTATGTGTTTGTTTGGCCTTAAATGTGGGTGGAGGGAAAGGCTGGATGCAAATATAGCTACAAATGAGCCATAATGATGCAATATGTACATACACCTAGCCTAAATAGCATGTTAGCATCGATTAACATGCAGTGACCATTAATATGTCTGATTAGCAAACTCCACGTAAGTCAACTTGAATCCGTCCCTGATCGTGTTGTTACACCCTCCGACAACACACCGACGAGGCATAATGTCTCCAAAGTACGGAAAATAGTCGAAAAAACGGAAAATAACAGAGCTGATTTGACTAGGTGTGTGTATTGTGTTTGAGAAAATGGAGGATTGCTTCCTGTTGTGACGTCACGGGTGAAAGGTCATTGCTCCGCCAGCGAACAATTGAAAGGCGTTTCAATCGCCAAATTCACCCTTTTAGAGTTCGGAAATCGGTTAAAAAAAAACATATGGTCTTTTTTCTGCAACATCAAGGTATATATTGACGCTTACATAGGTCTGGTGATAATGTTCCCCTTTAAAAATACTTCCTTTTAGTATACAACAGTACAGATGTCGGACAGACCACCTTTGCAAAATGCCTTCTCTTCTAAATTTAGACCGACACCTGCAATAAGAGTGACACATTAAGTAGTTCCAAATTTAACTGTCATTGTTCACTCCTCCCCAAGGATGCTAAATGGTCGATAAAAGTTGCAATTGTCTACTTTCCAGAAAGCCCTGCTGTGAGAGCCAATTTATGACTGACCTATCTTAAATTATAAACACAATGCAGTGGATTCATACAAAGCTAATTAAAGTAGTTGAGTTTCTGTTATGGTCATTACTTTAAAGTTCTTAAAGTTAAATTTAAAGTACCAATGATTGTCACACACACACACAAGGTGTGGCAAAATTATTCTCTGCATTTGACCCATCACCCTTGATTTGGAAAGATGTTTGCTCAATTTTATGTTTACGTTGCTTTTCTTAGCACTTGATCACATGTAGTGTATCTTTAAGTGAATGCTCATTGCAGCTACTCTGATTGGTAAATTCGTTGGGAACCGAGCTTGCCTTAAGTTTTGTTTTGCAATAAAATTATTTAAGACGATAGAGCTAAACGAAATAAACTTTGCATCGGAGCCCTAAAAGGAAAAGTTTTTTGCAAATCAATTAGAGTACATGAGTAAATCAAATTACATGAGAATGACATGTCATTTTTTTTATTTATTTTATTTAAGAATGTTATTTAGTGTAAAAATACTTGCTAGCATTTTCCTTATGTTTCATCTTGAAGGGGACCTATTAGGCAAAACAACTTTTCTTGCTTATTGGTACCTGTTTTTGTGTATTTGGAATCTGCAAAAGTCCCAGAAATGTAAAATCACACCATGGAGGCATGGCAGATATATTTATAAAACAATCCTGCCTTCTTTCACACTTGCTCCGAATAAGCCATTTGGAATTTGCCCAAATTTTTGGGAATGTGACGTCAGTGGCTATCTCCCTGTATAGTAGAAATTTACCTGAAAAGCTTTGCGCAAGTCTGTTATTATAGTCCGCTTTAGTCAATAAGTTCCTTCTTTTTCTCTATCCTCTTGTTGTGGGGCAGACTGGCTCATACATGCACATGCATATCCCCACTGTCGCCATTTCTAATGCAATGTAGTGTATAGTTCTAACTTACACCGGTCAGTAGAGTCCATATATAAGCGCTAAAACTGCAAAATGGCTGATGTGGGTGGAGAAGACACAGTGGAAATGCCATCCATCCATCCATCCATCCATCCATTTCCTACCGCTTATTCCCTTTTGGGGTCGTGGGGGGCGCTGGCGCCTATCTCAGCTAAAATCGGGCGGAAGGCGGGGTACACCCTGGACAAGTCGCCACCTCATCACAGGGCCAACACAGATGGACAGACAACATTCACACACTAGGGGCGGGGTACACCCTGGACAAGTCGCCACCTCATCACAGGGCCAACACAGATAGACAGACAACATTCACACTCACATTCACACACTAGGGCCAATTTAGTGTTGGCAATCAACCTATCCCCAGGTGCATGTCTTTGGAAGTGGGAGGAAGCCGGAGTACTTGGAGGGAACCCACGCATTTACGAAGAGGACATGCAAACTCTACACAGAAAGATCCCGAGCCGGGGATTGAACCCAGTACTGCAGGACCTTCGTATTGTGAGGCAGACGCACTAACCCCTCTTCCACCGTGAATCCCAGTGGAAGTGGAGGTACATAAATAAAAACCCCTACAAAATGCTGCAGCTGAAGAAACGGTCAGAAAGCAGTTTTAAGATGCTCTGTAAAACATAATCTATGCAAAATGTTGATCATAGAACCACTATTACATGTTACTGTATGTAGACCACAAGGAAGTGTCTAAATGTGGAAAAAATCCTAATATGACACCTTTAAAACTTTTAAAGGGGAACTGCATTTATTTTGAAAGCTCAACTATTGTTTACAATCATTATAATAGAGATGATGGATTTTATTTTTTTTCATGCATTCTAAATACCAAATAAAACTGATCAAAAGTCTGCTTACAACAGAGCTTTTGGGAGTTGTACAATTCTGCCCATAGAGCCCCTAAAAATATCCACACACCTCCATTAATGTTTTATACACATGATGCAAGTATATATATATATATATAATGAAGAGTAAAGGGAACATCTATTATAAGATTTGATATTTTGATAATTTTAAGCATGTGAGGCTGTATTAATTTCCAAAACACATCATGGCGTTTTTTGTTTTTTTTCCCCTTCACTCATTTTTACTCATTGCATACTTTATTAGAGCCACTTACTGTATGGGATCTGCTGTCATTGGAATACCAACTGCTAGGATGTTCATATATTCCCATTTAGATAAAAAATTACACATAATCCTGGGGAAGAAAAGGGGTGGAGGGAAACTAGCTCTTTTGGTGTCTTTCTCACTAGTTCCAGGTCCTAAATGGCTGTCAAAGTGTACCAACATGTCGGAATACCTACTCCGACGTCCACTATCCAAGTTAAAGGCATGATTTATGATCTACAATAACGTTTGACAAGCAACGAAACGAGAAAGCAGCAGACCACTTGATGTAAACATAGGGACACACGGAAGTGATCATGGCACCACTATAAGTAGTGTGTCTGCGTTAGCGCTTATAATAATAATATCACTAATACTTGGTTAATATTAAAGTAAAAAAATGTAAATAGAGTGTTGTTGGCGCTTTTTGAATGGTTATCGATTGGATTAAATGGGCAGAATAAAAGGCCTCCCATTGGCTCCGCTTTTAGCGGAATTTTATTTACGTTTTTTGATATTTAGACAGCATTAAACAAAAAATCCATCCCTCATGCCTTTCATAAAGATTGTGAACAATAGGCACAATTCCAAAATAAGTGCAGTTCCTCTTTAATGATGTTCAGACAAGGCTAAGCTGTTATATACCCCTTATCATGCCCAACTGTGAAGATATATGGTTACACTTCTAACAAAAATGAATGATGTGTGCATCGGCTCCAATGTCTAAAAGTGCAAACAGTCACTTTTCCAGGTGTGCTATGACTCCTATGAGGATATTGGATTAAACCGAACAAATCCCATTTTCAGCCGAAATGTGTGAAACTTAGTCCAGCTTGTTCCGATGTTTAAAACGGGAGCGACAGGCAAAAAAAAGCGGTGGAGGGGTTTGAGGGGGTTCCTCAAATTAGATTAACTAAATTCACAAAAGAGGGGGTACAACCCTCACCCTATACCCCCTCACCCATGCACGGCTAACACACCTCATCTCTCACCCTCCCCTCCCTAGCTCCTCGTTCTCACGGCCGAGAGAGTTTCCAAAGCGCCTTCAGGCAGGCCAGGGGCAACCAAATCCCTGCGCTCTTTACTGGATTAAAGATGGCTGCCCCGCTGTGGCAGGGGGAGGCCAGACTGTTTTTCCGGGATCTCAGCTCATCTGTAAACATCATAAATCCACAAAAGTAAAGGGAGTGTCCTAAATCTTAACTTACGCATCCACAATGGCCAAGTATAGAGGGAGGGTCTATGAAATGGCCTCAATTTATGAATGACAGATTGACAGCAGGTGGGCTGCAAACATGTGTTGCCCCCCTCTTCTAATTTCCATATTCTCTCTACCTGGAAAAACTCACTTCCAGTCAATCATGGTGGAAAATGAGTGGGTCCAATACTATTAGTAGTAGTTCTTCAACATGAAATGTCCTTTCCCTTGCTGTAATCGCCAGGCCCTGCAGGTGCAATGAGAGGCCAGTGTTGGGGAGGACTCGGTTCACTACTCCTATTCTCTGCTACTGAACCACATCCATAAGGGTGTCTTAGTTACGGAATGATGTCTGCTTCAATGTGGACAACGCAAACCGGTGCAGTTTGGAAATATAATTTATAGACTAGGATTGTCCTGATTAGAACCGGTGCCAAAATGTATTACAAAAGGGGAACACGAGAAATGTCAGTTTTGGCTTTATATTAAAAGAAAATCTTACGATACATTAAACGTTTCTTATTTGGTCAAAGAAGAATTTTGGCATTAAATCATACCGTATTTTAGTATAAGTCGTTCCGAAGTATAAGTCACACCTGCCGAAAATGCATAGTAAACAAGGAAAAAAAACATATAAGTTGCATTTTTTGGGGAAATTTATTTGATAAAACCCAACACCAAGAATAGACATTTGAAAGGCAATTTAAAATAAATAAAGAATAGTGAACAACAGGCTGAATAAGTGTACGTTATATGACGCATAAATAACCAACTGAGAACGTACCTGGTATGTTAACGTAACATATTATGGTAAGAGTCATTCAAATAACTATAACATACAGAACATGCTATACGTTTACCAAACAATCAGTCACTCCTAATCGATAAATCCCATGAAATCTTATACGTCTAGTCTCTTAGGTGAATGAGGTAAATAATATTATTTTTATATTTTACGGTAATGTGTTAATAATTTCACACATAAGTTGCTCCTTAGTATAAGTCGCACCCCTGGCCAAACTATGAAAAAAACTGTGACTTACAGTCTGAAAAATACGTTATAGTGAACATCCATCCATTTTCAAATGCTTGTCCCCTTTGGGGTCGCTGGAGCCTATCTCAGCTGCATTCGGGCGGGAGGCGGGGTACACCCTGGACCACCTCATCGCAGGGCCAACGCAGATAGACAGACAACATTCACACTCACATTCACACACTAGGACATACTATTTAGTAGTAAATAAGCAAACAGGTTACAAAGGGTCCTAACTGGCTGCTGACGTATGAAGCAACATATTGTGTCATTTCCGATTATATTATCCATCCATCCATCTTCTTCCGCTTATCAGAGGTCGGGTCGCGGGGGCAACAGCCTAAGCAGGGAAACCCAGACTTCCCTTCCCCCAGCCACTTCGTCTAGCTCTTCCCGGGGGATCCCGAGGCGTTCCCTGGCCAGCCGGGAGAAATAGTCTTCCCAACGTGTCCTGGGTCTTCCCCGTGGCCTCCTACCGGTTGAACGTGCCCTAAACACCTCCCTAGGGAGGCGTTCGGGTGGCATCCTGACCAGATGCCCGAACCACCTCATCTGGCTCCTCTCAATGTGGAGGAGCAGCGGCTTTACTATGAGTCCCTCCCGGATGGCAGAGCTTCTCACCCTATCTCTAAGGGAGAGCCCCGCCACCCGGCAGAGGAAACTCATTTCGGCCGCTTGTACCCGTGATCTTATCCTTTCGGTCATGACCCAAAGCTCATGACCATAGGTGAGGATGGGAACGTAGATCGACCGGTAAATTGTGAGCTTTGCCGTCAGGCTCAGCTCCTTCTTCACCACAACGGATCGGTACAACGTCCGCATTACTGAAGACGCCGCACCGATCCGCCTGTCGATCTCACGATCCATTCTTCCCTCACTCGTGAACAAGACTCCTAGGTACTTGAACTCCTCCACTTGGGGCAGGGTCTCCTCCCCAACCCGGAGATGGGACTCCACCCTTTTCCGGGCGAGAACCATGGACTCGGACTTGGAGATGCTGATTCTCATTCCGGTCGCTTCACACTCGGCTGCAAACTGATCCAGTGAGAGCTGAAGATCCCGGTCAGATGAAGCCATCAGGACCACATCATCTGCAAAAAGCAGATACCTAATCCTGCGGTCACCAAACTGGAACCCCTCAACGCCTTGACTGCGCCTAGAAATTCTGTCCATAAAAGTTATGAACAGAATCGGTGACAAAGGACAGCCTTGGCGGAGTCCAACCCTCACTGGAAATGTGTTCGACTTACTGCCGGCAATGCGGACCAAGCTTTGGCACTGATCGTACAGGGAGCGGACCGCCACAATAAGACAGTCCGATACCCCATACTCTCTGAGCACTCCCCACAGGACTTCCCGAGGGACACGGTCGAATGCCTTCTCCAAGTCCACAAAGCACATGTAGACTGGTTGGGCAAACTCCCATGCACCCTCAAGAACCCTGCCGAGAGTATAGAGCTGGTCCACAGTTCCACGACCAGGACGAAAACCACACTGTTCCTCCTGAATCCGAGGTTCGACTATCCGGCGTAGCCTCCTCTCCAGTACACCTGAATAAACCTTACCGGGAAGGCTGAGGAGTGTGATCCCACGATAGTTGGAACACACCCTCAGGTCCCCCTTCTTAAAGAGAGGAACCACCACCCCGGTCTGCCAATCCAGAGGTACCACCCCCGATGTCCACGCGATGCTGCAGAGTCTTGTCAACCAAGACAGCCCCACAGCATCCAGAGCCTTAAGGAACTCCGGGCGGATCTCATCCACCCCCGGGGCCTTGCCACCGAGGAGCTTTTTAACTACCTCAGCGACCTCAGCCCCAGAAATAGGAGAGTCCACCACAGATTCACCAGGCACTGCTTCCTCATAGGAAGACGTGTTGGTGGGATTGAGGAGGTCTTCGAAGTATTCCTTCCACCGATCCACAACATCCGCAGTTGAGGTCAGCAGAACACCATCCGCACCATACACGGTGTTGATAGTGCACTGCTTCCCCTTCCTGAGGCGGCGGACGGTGGTCCAGAATCGCTTCGAAGCCGTCCGGAAGTCATTTTCCATGGCTTCCCCGAACTCCTCCCATGTCCGAGTTTTTGCCTCAGCGACCGCTGAAGACGCACACCACTTGGCCTGTCGGTACCTGTCCACTGCCTCCGGAGTCCTATGAGCCAAAAGGACCCGATAGGACTCCTTCTTCAGCTTGACGGCATCCCTCACCGCTGGTGTCCACCAAGGGGTTTTAGGATTGCCGCCCCGACAGGCACCAACTACCTTGCGGCCACAGCTCCGATCAGCTGCCTCGACAATAGAGGTGCGGAACATGGTCCACTCGGCCTCAATGTCCAGCACCTCCCTCGTGACATGTTCGAAGTTCTTCCGGAGATGGGAATTGAAACTTTCTCTGACAGGAGACTCTGCCAGACGTTCCCAGCAGACCCTCACAATGCGTTTGGGCCTGCCAGGTCGGTCCGGCATCCTCCCCCACCATCGCAGCCAACTCACCACCAGGTGGTGATCGGTAGAAATTTCCGCCCCTCTCTTCACCCGAGTGTCCAAAACATAAGGCCGCAAATCCGATGACACAACTACAAAGTCGATCATGGAACTGCGGCCTCGGGTGTCCTGGTGCCAAGTGCACATATGGACACCCTTATGTTTGAACATGGTGTTTGTTATGGACAATCCGTGATGAGCAGAAAAGTCCAATAACAAAACACCACTCGGGTTCAGATCCGGGCGGCCATTCTTCCCAATCACGCCTCTCCAGGTTTCACTGTCGTTGCCAAAAGTCCAATAACAAAACACCACTCGGGTTCATATCCGGGCGGCCATTCTTCCCAATCACGTCTCTCCAGGTTTCACTGTCGTTGCCAACATGAGCGTTGAAGTCCCCCAGTAGGACAAGGGAATCACCCGGGGGAGCACTTTCCAGTACTCCCTCGAGTGTACCCAAAAAGGGTGGGTACTCTGAACTGCTGTTTGGTGCGTAAGCACAAACAACAGTCAGGATCCGTCCCCCCACCCGAAGGCGGAGGGAGGCTACCCTTTCGTCCACTGGGTTGAACTCCAACGTGCAGGCTTTAAGCCGGGGGGAAACCAGAATTGCCACCCCAGCCCGTCGCCTCTCACTGTCGGCAACGCCAGAGTGGAAGAGGGTCCAGTCCCTCTCGAGAGAACTGGTTCCAGAACCCTTGCTGTGCGTCGAAGTGAGTCCGACTATATCCAGCCGGAACTTCTCCACTTCGCGCACTAGCTCAGGCTCTTTCCCCCCCAGTGAGGTGACGTTCCACGTCCCAAGAGCTAGCTTCTGTAGCCGAGGATCGGACCGCCAAGTACCCTGCCTTCGGCTTCCGCCCAGCTCACATTGCACCCGACCTCTATGGCCCCTGCTATGGGTGGTGAGCCCATTGGAGGGGTGACCCACCAGGCGCTCGCCATCGTGCCCCACCTCCGGGCCTGGCTCCAGAGGGGGGCCCCGGTGACCCGCGTCCGGGCGAGGGAAATCTGGGTCCATGCTTTTTCTTCTTCATAAAGGTCTTCGAGCTGCTCTTTGTCTGATCCCTCACCTAGAACCTGTTTGCCTTGGGAGACCCTACCAGGGGGCATAAAGCCCCCGGACAACATAGCTCCTAGGATCATTGGGACACGCAAACTCCTCTACCGCGATAAGGTGGCAGCTCAGAGAGGAGGTGCTATTATATTATTTTGTCAAAATTATGAGGGACAAGCGGTAGAAAATGGTTTCTTAAAATACTTGTTTGTTTACTGTTAATATCTGCTTACTTTCTGTTTTAACATGTTCCATCTACACTTCTGTTAAAATGTAATAATCACTTATTCTTCTATTTTTTGTAAACTTACAAATTTGGGTATTGATCCGATACCTAGTAGTTACAGGTTCATATATTGGTCATAATTAAAGTTCTCCTGTGTCCAGAGACATTTATCAACAATAAAAAATATTTTGTGATAATGACAAACATCGATATACCAAATATGGCTCTTGTACTTTGTATTGTTACAATCGATATGTGTATTGATCCACCGTTTTGTTCACGTTCAAAAGCTATAGCTTGCTGTTAGCTACTAGCTATTGTATCCTCCTACTGTGTGTAGTGAAGCATGGTCAGCTATTCTTCCTTCTGCAGGGATGATATTTGCAAGAAACGTTGTTTGTCGCCATGGATGCAAGGAAAAGTGTTTTAGAAGTAGCTAAAATCCTACGGAGTGGCACTCGCTGCTAGCTTGCTATGCTTTCAAGCACTGCATGCAGAGCGGCGCTTCAATGTTTATAGCCCCAATTACTATATTTTTAGTTTTTAAGCCAAAATATGTCCATTCTCTATTATTAGTCTTCTGTCTTCACATTATTTCTGCTTGCAAGTGCTGCGTGTGTTGACTAACATGCGCCGCGGCTTAAATACCAGCAATGTCATCATGGCACTCCTCACGTCGATGAAAAAAAAAAAAAAAAGTACTGGTATTTTTCAATGGCAGTATAGTACCATTTTTTAAATAATCAGTATCAGTACAATGTATGGTTGTCCCGATACCTATAATTTGGTACTAGTACCAAAATGTTTATCGATACTTAGATAATTTTTCGAATAAAGGGAAATATGAACAATGGCAATATTGGCTTAATTTTAACAAAAAATCTTACAATTTGCTAAACATATGTTTCTTCTTACAAGGTTAAAATATAAATTAAAAGGCATTAAGACATTGGGCTTTTATTGTTGTACTCAAAGAAAAATTTACAATTTTTCATATTACATGTAGTCTGCCAAAATCAAGGATTAGGTAAGAATAAAATACAGAGCTTTATTGATATTATATTAAAATATTCATGATTTATGGTTGCCACTCCTGGTCTGTGTTTTAAGAAAAATAAAATTATTAGAAAATACTAAAAACAAAACTATGGAAAAATGTACACAGATAAGCCACGTAGCAGGTAAAACACACATTTGTTAAAGATAAAACACAAATTGTAAGAATTCAGCCATTCCACTTGCGTTAGTTGACGCTAACACCCCTTAACTCCGCTAATATGTGGCATCAAGCCAAGCAGCTGTATGTGTGTCTCTGTATCTAAATGTGCACAGCAGGGGAGCTGGTTAATTTATTAGTTTAGATGCGTTTGCGAAAATGGCAACGTGTTGGCTTAGTGACATCAGTGAGTGAGTGTAAACAGAGAGAGAGGGAGCGCATGCACGGTCAGGAAGGATGATGGATCCGGTTGTGTCTTGCAAACTAATAATGAACGGAACGTGCGGTGCTTCTACATAACCAGTAAGCAGGTTAGCAGACCCCGCCGGTAAAGTGAAGGGTGTTTACCTCAACGAAACGCTGAAGCGAATGTCTGCCCTGTGGTCCTCGACTACGGTCTGCACTGGAGACCAACAGCAAGACAGGTGTAACAACTAAATTATTACCTGTCACTCTTTATAACTCCTTGTGCAGATCTGAATGCTTATTATTTATAGCTTTACCTACATTTGAAGCAAAGGTGGTAATACTAATCGCCACAATTGGCGAGGCCTGTTTTAAAGCAACACTTGCAGCGCAGTGCTTCCTGGTTAAAATGTCATCTTTTTTTTTAGTTTTGAAGCCCAAATATCTCCTCCATATGATGCTTCACATACCCTTTTTATTAACCAGTAGAATTGCTGTTTTCTGTCATTCTTCCTCCCCACGATGTTATTGCTTGTATGCACTCTGAGTGTGCGTTTTGACACATTCAACATAATGCACTGTAATCACCACCACACAGCGGCATTCGGATGAAAGAACGGTACCAGTACTTTTTAAAAGGTGATATAGTATCGATTTTAATCAATTAGTTTTGCGGTACTTTATTAGTACTGGTATAACGTAAATCCCAGTACACCGGTAGTTTATTGGTAACAGTATATCGTACAACCCTAATACAAACATGAACAAGGAGGATGCTCGATGAAGACAGTATTTAATACATCAGTGAATCTCAAACTTTGATATGTGTACACCAAAGAATCACTTAATGCAAGTACAGTGTTTTATTTTCCTATGTTCAAACATGTTGTTACTGTTCAAACTGTGTTTAATGATACAGAAAATATTAAAGATAGTTTTTAAATTAAATTTCTGCCTTGTTTTTAATGGATATGTAGGCTTACAATGCTACTGTATTTTAATATTGGTCATTATTAGCCAGGATTTTTATGAGGTGATAATGTCTTGGTAAAAAAAAAAAAAAGGTTTGAAATCCACCGTAATATAGATACACATAAAATCAAAGTTGTATTATTGTTACACAAATCACTTATGGGCAAATAATTATGTGCCCTTTGCTTGATGGTGATCATGTTTTTCAATAATTCTTATCAGTCCCTTTTTTGTATATTAAATTGGTGGTGATTTGGCTGAGCACCCTCCAGCTACAGTGGGGGTTACTACGAGTAATTTCCGGTCATGTCCGACCTTTGGTGTTTGATACACCAAATAATAATAATAATAATAATAATAATGATAATAATGTTTTATGTATGTATACATAGATACATCTGTCATCTGTATCTTTTTTTTTTTAATTTATTTTTTATTTATTTATTTATTTTTTTAAATTTATACTACCATATTGTATATGCACCTTAGGAGGAGCTGCTCCAATTTCGTTGTTCTTTGAACCTGTTCATTGCAATAATGACAATAAAACTCTATTCTCTATTCTCTATACACAGTCAACAATTGAAATGCTAATTTTAGAAGTACATCCATCCATCCATTTTGTACCGCTTATTCCCTTTTGGGGTCGCGGGGGGAGCTGGCGCCTATCTCAGCTACAATCGGGCGGAAGGCGGGGTGATGACATGAAAAATGGGATTAAATAAAGCTTTGATTTAGTTTGTGTTGAGTCAAACGGTATCTTTTTCCACCGAGTGCCATATACTGTACATAAAAATGAAACACAAAAATACTTTGTGCATTCAAGATGCTAAAACCAATCAATATATGCTAGGCTGAACATTGACATCAAAAGCTTGGTTATAGATAAAGCAAATGAGCGCAATATCTAATAATAATAATTTTATAAAATTGAACTTTGGACACCCCAGCCTTACAGTCTTGAGAGCTGAATGGGTGTCATGCGGACTTTCTGCCAGCGGAAGCACAGCTGAGAAATAGGGACAAGTGACGGCAGGGGAGCAGGAGAGGACACGCACAGTTGATCATGAATGTGCACGGTGAAAAAGAGGAAAGGGGAGGACAGACGGGAGACATGAATACAGTAGGAACCAGCGGGGGCCACCATGGGTCAAGGAAATAAAAGAGAGCAGATAGAGGGGAAAGGCGCGGGTGTCTGGGGTTAAGGTGAATGTGCCGCACACACGCATCCTGCTGTGCCATGCATATAAAAAAACGAACAAGCATGACGACACGCGGGGAGGCATATTGAAGAAAGACTTTTTTCAAAAGCAGATCACTAAATCACAGTGCGGTGGAATCCGTCGATCTTGATAAACCTAACACTGGCGTCAAGAGAAGCGTTTGTCCACATAACTAAAATCAACACTAGCTAAAGCTGGTAGACATTTTCCTCCATTTGTGAATATTTATTTGATTATTTTTTTTATAGTATATTTCTTGCACATTTATAGCAGAGGAGTAATTCCCATACATTCATTTATTTGTGTTTTTCTGCCACTAATACCTACGCTGTAAACCCGAGACATCAAAATAATAACTAGAATAAGTAGTGTAAATTTAAAAAGTTGTTAAAAGTTGTACTTACTTAAAAATGTTGAGTGTGAGTAACATTTTCCTTTTTTTGTGTTTATTAAACTTGTTATTTTTGATTAATATTAACATGTTTGCAGATCATGCAACTGCTACTTAAAATAATTAACTCACCGTTACCACTAACTCAGTGGATTACACATAATTTTTTCTTATTTTGAAAGAACAAATCATTAAATTGAATCAAGAATATTTTAAGAATGAATCAATTGCATTATAGATTTGTATTGTTAGAATACTTTGTGTGTGTGTATGTATATATAAATTATTACATGCACACACACACACACACACACACGCGCAGAGAGAGAGAGAGAGAGAGAGAGAGAGAGAGAGGAAGTGCTTTTATTTTGTAGCATTTTCGTGCACTTCCTCTTAAGGCAGCAGACATGAGGAGGAACATGTTTGAGTTGGCTTAATTGGTAAGTTTAATTCAATTCTAATTCAAAATTACATTTAACATAAACTCCAAATATTTACGATCTGATATACTCAAATATTTGAGTTTATCAAAAAATATGTGGCAACTGATTGCCTCACTTTTTTTGAGTTCTGCTTATTTATTTGGGTTTCCAGTGTACCTGTTACCTAGTTGCCCTCGCTCATACACATGCTATGCCTGGTCTGCCAGAGAATAAAGACAGAGCAGCAGGGATCCATGTGGCCAACTTAGGAAGTTTGTCGCTACATTCAGCGGCAAATCCAGTAAAGAGACTTTAAAAACACAACGTAAAAAAAAATTGACATAAAACCAGCCGAAAAAAGCAGGAGAATGTTTATTTTTAGTTCTAACCTATTTGTTTTGCTTTAAAAAAAAAAATCCTCACTCTGTCATGGCTGATTTTATTTAAAAATGACATCATTCCGCCATGCCACAAATACATTCCTGTCATGTGGCAAACACTGGTATGTCTAGACAACAATGACAATCAGTCACTCCAGGATTTTGCAGGCTTTTTTGTGAGTGTACAGCCTAAAATGCCTGATTTTGCTGCATTAACAAGCCTTAACACATTGCAACTTTTGCTGCAATGTGTTAAGGCTTGTTTTTGTTCATTATCACTACATCCCCTTGTGATTTTATGACTTTTAGCACAATAAAAATTGCATAAACTTTTGCACAAGATTTCTACCAATCCAACAAAATATGACCTATTTACATCTTAAACTAAATGTTTTTAAACATTAACAAATATTCAGCAGTCCTCCGAGGATGTTGTAGGCCTTTTTTAAGATGCGTATACTCTGATGATTAACTTGTGTGATGACTGTATTATGCTGATAGTATATATTTGTACCATGAATTGATTTACGTGGACCCCGACTTACACAAGTTGAAAACCTTATTCGGGTGTTACCATTTAGTGACAAGGGTACTGTACTGTGCAATCTACGAATAAAATTTTCAAATCAATCAATCAAAGCGTGATTGATTGATCGCAAAAATTGCAATGGGAAAGTGAACGTTTTTTTAGGTGTTGCAATTAAATTGCAACAAACTTGGAATAAATTGTTGTGATTTTCCCTTCGTCATTATGGTAAGAAAATTTGCAGAAGAAAAAGTCATTATTAATCTAATCTGAACAATACAGCTACAGGGTTTCTGCAGGTATCAGCATATCTAACTTAATGCTTTTTAATGCCATTTTTAATGGAACTTAAAAAAATTCAATGCCCATGTCCCACCATATATCATATGGTTATGATATATAGTCAAAAATGCGTACAATCGTGTGTATATTTGATGATATGATTGATGATCTTGAATAGTTGAAAAGTTGACATTAACTGTTACTATCTAGGGTACATTTTTTCAACTTTGGGGCCCAACATTTTCACTACAGAAGGGCTTGGACCCACTCTAATGTTAACACTAAATTAGTAATCTAGTAAACTTACTCTTTATTTCATTCCTATATAATAATTATATCTAACCTAGTTACAGTTTACAACCTTGTAAAATGACATGAAAGTATGGGTTTATCACCATCCATCCATCCATTTTCTACCGCTAATCCTCTTTGGGGTCGCGGGGGGCGCTGGTGCCTATCTCAGCTACAATCGGGCGGAAGGCGGGGTACACCCTGGACAAGTCGCCATCTCATCGCAGGGCCAACACAGATACACAGACAACATACACACTTCCATTCACACACTAGGGCCAATTTAGTGTTGCCAATCAACCTATCGCCAGGTGCATGTCTTTGGAAGTAGGAGAAAGCCGGAGTACCTGGAGGGGAAACCACAGATTCACAGGGAGGACATACAAACTCCACACAGAAAGATCCCGAGCCAAGGGTTGAACCCAGGACTACTCAGGACCTTCGTATTGTGAGGCAGACGCACTAACCTGTCTGCCACCGTGGCTTCACGGTGGGTTTATCACAAATATCATTATTTATTCAACACATATAACTTGGACTTAGGTCAGGCTGATTAGAAAAAGAAGTACTAACCAAATACACTGAATAAAAAGGGACTCAAACAACTACGAAAAATAAATTTACATACAATTATGCTGTGCTAAAAAATAATAAAAAAAATAATAATGAATATTTCTTAACTAAACTGTCAATAAAATATAAGTGTAAATAAAAATACAGCTTCACCACTTTAGTCATAAGTTTTGTTAAGAAACTTCGCTATGACTTTAGCTCCAGACCTTGTTTTGATTGATACTGTCATCACTGCCCCTAGTGGTGGAAAAGTGTCCTTTAGAGACCGCTCGTGGCCCAACAATGGGCCCTGGCCCTAGGAATGAGGTTTAAACACTTATCTAGTAAATTAAAATTGGCTTGCAAAAATGTTTATTCTGAGAATTTTGGGGAATTTATTTATTTTTCTGTAGTGGTAACAGCAGCTGAGAGTTGTAGTAGCGACAGCTGAAGTGGCTTTATTGGTCATGCCAAAGAAATTTGGCGCCCTAAACTACTGCCTGCCTTCATTTGCCGACTTGTGATTGGCTATAGCATCTGTGATTTCACCGCATTGATGCCCATTGAGCAAAAACTGCAGGTCTTTTAGCAAATACTCTAGAATGCCTCTATGGTTTTACGATAAAAGAGCGTCAACCAAGTTTTGAAAAACCAGCCACTTTTGCTAAAATTTGCAGTTTCCAATTTTCCCGACATGTATTCATGTTCTTGCTTTCACTACAGCATGAGCACGTTCACAGGCATTCCAAGCATTCGGTGTTCTGACTTTGTGCTTTTCCATAAACCAAGCCAATTAAAAGGTTCTGTCTGTCAATCACACTGTACTTTCAATCAAAATTATTGAAGGAGAACAGCACTGAAGCCCTCTAAGTAAACATTCAATTATGAATTAGTTGATCAATTTAATGTACCCAGATGTCATATTTGCATTTTTATCTATTAAAGAACATGTTGCAATAATGCATATTATCTGAAAATATGCCTTATAATACCTACAAACTGGAGGATATGTTTTTAATCAGGATACAATTTTTTTTAGATTGTTAAAAGGTTTTATGGAATAATAAATGAAAATCACACTGGAAATGCTAATTATGCATGTGTTAGGAAATGGATGATTGATTTAAACATTTTAGATATTTGGAAAAATTCCAATAAGCCATTTAGATGCATTAAAAATAGGCTCAGTCAAATAATCATCTTGAATGGATTGTATTTTACACAATCACAATTGTTTAAATGAGTAGAGAAGAAGTTCTGGACATCGTATTTAATACTTTTCAATGCCATTAAAGGCTTTAATTTTTGAGAAACGCATTTAATGTTTTTTAATGCAACGTGGAAACTCTGGACTGAGTAAAGACACTGACAAACATTGTACACAATACAAAGTACTCTTGTAATATTACAAGCAAAAGACAAATAATTATATCTCTCTTTTCACAATAATACAAATGTTCACAGTTAAAACATTTAAGTAAACAAAAGAAATAATCCTAAGACATTACTATAAAAATTACACTTTCTGTACCAGCTGAACACTGACTACTTTAAAGAGTATCCAAGCTTTATTTTTAGTATTCCCCCTTGAAAAGATGTACTCTAGTAAAATGATTGAAAGGTGTAGACATGGAGGCCCCTGTTTACCGAAAAGTGAAAACCCACACATACCGATCAATACCTACTTTTTGACTCACACCACACACTGGAACACAAACTGGGTGTTATCAGAACCCTAAAACACTGAGCTTAGAATGTTCCTACATGCCCACAGGCCAAAGAGAAAGAGCATTGGCATTTGAGGTAAGTCTTCAAAACCTGTGGTTACCCCAGGTGGTCATTTGTGTAAAGTGCATCCAGTTCCAGAAATAACAAAAGAATGGATGAGGAGGAAAATGGTGACAAACAAAAAATATTGTTATTCCATATGTATCGGGTCTATTTGAGAAACTCAGAAGAATGTTTAACCAACACAACATCCCAGTACACTTCAAACCAGGCAACACCCTGTGACAGAAACTGGTGCATCCTAAGGACCGGACACCCCACACCCACAAAAACAATCTGGTGTGTGCTATCCAGTATTGTAATAAATGCACTGATTCATATGTTGGGGAAACAAGACAACCATTAAGTTGACACATGGCAGGGGAAAACTCTTGGAAAAACATCACTGAACAGAGGAGGAGGTCTGCGACACCACCTGTCTCTCACATACAACACCGTCCTTTTAACCATTCCTAAAAGACTGCAATATAGCCTCCAACAAATAACAGCAGTTAGGAACATTCTGGTCACAGAAAGTGACCAGAATGCTATTTGTGCCTTTTGTTTACAACTGAATGAATGCGTACGCGGGGGATTACGACTATTTTGGGTTGGTAGTAGTTGATCCATAGGGAACGTTCTGCCACACAATACCTCAATGCGAAAAAGGGGAAATTACACTTCAACGACTGTCGTTGGCTTTGACAGTTAGGATTGCTCGTTTGCATTAAAACAGTTGTTTTTCCTCACAAACTCATGGTTTTGGAGAATAAATATTTGGGGTTTTGGCACCAGCCGCTGGAGTAGATCTGACCCATCTAAATCTATGAGTAAGAACTGATGAAGCCTTCTCTGATGAGCGGCAAAACGTCTTCTCAGACAAACCCAACAGTCCAGTAGCAATCGATTGAAAGCCCTGAGATGACAATAACCTGGATTAATGAGAACATTCATAGAAATCTTACTTTTATTATTATTATTATAATGGCTTATTGCTTGCTCTGTCCTCCACGAGTTTTAGACATTGCAATGTATACAAAGACGTGGAGATGTGTGGCAATGCAGGGAGACTCTTGATTGCTTAGACAGTTGTATTGTGTTTTTAAGGGCTGCTGGGACAAATTTGATAGCCCAAAACATCAAAGATTGGCTAAAATGTGCAAGAAAATTGTGGAGATTAGGCAACGTTGCAAGGTTGTGCATAATTTCCGGGTATTGGTTGAATGTAAAAGAGCGCAATCGCAACATTACGTTTTGGGTTTCTTTAGGGACTGGATAATATACAGCAGCTTGTGTACGTTATTTTTTTTGTTTTTAGATTCTGTGGTAGATTCAAGGTTAAAAAGGTCATGCTTTTATGTTGAAGCCCACTTTACACTGAACAGGAAGTGACTGTGTTTATGTTTAAATGCTGTTTAACTAGACAGTAGTTTTGGCACTTTTGTCGTTAAGTGATGACTAAGTGGACAACTACAACACATTAACAGAAAAATGACCCATCAGGCCCTCAACTGTTATGTCAACAAACGCAGAACACACTATATAATTATAGACTCCTTTGTACTTTTAAGTGTGTCAGTCAGCTGCCCCAATAAACATTCAGATGAACTGTAAAGCGGCAAACAGACAACATCAATACACTAATGAAGCCGTTAACAGCAACCTAAGATCAATAGGTATGTTAACGATGATAGGATTGAGACGTCTGTTAAAAGGTGACATCTTCAGCAGTTGTCACCTCACCAGCAGTTTGTGTTTACATTGGTGTCTTTATGGGAGATCACCGATACTAGATAACAAACACAGGACATTTTGATGGGGGGTGAGGTAGCTGTTCCTAATCATTTATTCTATCCTAAGTCCAACTCTCCATTACTAAAGCAGGTAATTTTCAATGTGGCCTACAAGTAATATTTTTATCTTGAGTTCCATGTATGTCATTCCCTCCACAGAACATTCACATCTGCCAAATTTAATGCAAAAAAAATAATTCTTGTTAAGATGCCCAATATGTGATGGGTTCAACTAAAGTTCAGCAAATGTCATCACTTGTACAGTAAGACAAAAAAGACAAACCAACAATTACAACAATCTCCTTTGCTTGGGAAATGATTAACAAGTGCAAACATTTAAAGTACCTCCTGGAAGGACACACAAACCAAATGCTTCTGGATCTGACAAAAAACAACTACCGTCAACAATCAGAGATCGGGATTTGCCGATCGGCCACCGATTGGTATCAGCCCATTTTCTTGAAAAAGTATGTGATTGCCATTGCCAAGTAATGCCGTTTGATGCGGATCACAAACACCAAGATTCTTGTGTTTACCATATCCATTTACTTGTTGTGGCCTGTAAAAAATAAAATAAAAAAAATAAAAAATAAAAAAAACATGTCTTAAAGGCCTACTGAAATTAGATTTTCTTATTTAAACAGGGATAGCAGGTCTATTCTATGTGTAATACTTGATAATTTCGCGATATTGCCATATTTTTGCTGAGAGGATTTAGTAGAAAACATCGACGATAAAGTTCGCAACTTTTGGTCGCTAATAAAAAAGCCTTGCCTGTACCGGAAGTA